>NC_048309.1:13902402-14114850 GCF_013100865.1 Trachemys scripta elegans
TTCTTTGTGGCTTTTTCCTTCCCAGCAATCCTCCTCCCAAATACCACCCGGGTTCCCTCCCTCTTTTTCTAATCTATTAATAAAGAATAAATGATTTTTAAATGATAGTGACTTTATTTGGTTTGAAAGAAAGCTGGGGGAAGGGGCAGGGTGGGTTCCTTACAGAAAATCAGTCAATAAAGGGGGCGGGTTTTCATGAAGGAGAAAAACAGATATTTCACACGGTAGCCTGGCCAGCCATGAAACTGGTTTTCAAAGCTTCTCTGATGCACAGCGCTTCATGGTGTGATCTTCTAATCGCCCTGGTGTCTGGCTGCGCGTAATCAGCAGCCAGGCGATTTGCCTCAGCCTCCCACCCCGCCATAAAGGTCTCCCCCTTACTTTCACAGAGATTGTGGAGCACACAGCAAGCAGAAATAACAATGGGGAGATTTCTTTGGCTGAGGTCAGAGCGAGTCAATAATGAACGCCAGCGGCCTTTTAAACGGCCAAATGCACATTCTACCACCATTCTGCACTTGCTTAGCCTGTAGTTAAACAGCTCCTGACTCCTGTCCAGGCTGCCTGTGTATGGCTTCATAAGCCATGGCATTAAGGGGTAGGCTGGGTCCCCAAGAATAACTATGGGCATTTCAACATCCCCAACGGTTATTTTCTGGTCCGGAAAGTAAGTCCCTTGCTGCAGCCCTTTAAACAGAGTAGTGTTCCTGAAGACGCGAGCGTCATGAACCCTTCCCGCCCAGCCCGCGTTGATGTTGGTGAAACGTCCCTTGTGATCCACAAGTGCTTGCAGCACCATTGAAAAGTACCCCTTGCGGTTTATGTACTCGGTGGCTTGGTGCTCCGGTGCCAAGATAGGGATATGGGTTCCGTCTATTGCCCCACCACAGTTAGGGAATCCCATTGCAGCAAAACCATCCACTATAGCCTGCACATTTCCCAGAGTCACTAACTTTCGTAGCAGCACCTGAGTGATTGCTTTGGCTACTTGCATCACAGCAGCCCCCACAGTAGATTTGCCCACTCCAAATTGATTCCCAACTGACCGGTAGCTGTCTGGCGTTGCAAGCTTCCACAGGGCTATCGCCACGCGCTTCTCAACTGTGAGGGCTGCTCTCATCTTGGTATTCTGGCGTTTCAGGGCAGGGGACAGCAAGTCACAAAGTTCCATGAAAGTGCCCTTACGCATGCGAAAGTTCCGCAGCCACTGGGAATCGTCCCAGACCTGCAACACTATGCGGTCCCACCAGTCTGTGCTTGTCTCCCGGGCCCAGAATCGGCGTTCCATGGATAGAATCTGCCCCATTAACAACATGATCTCCAAAGCACCGGGGCCTGTGGTTTCACTGAATTCTGTATCCGTGTCTGTGTCCATGTCCTCATCATGCTGCCGCCGCCGCTGCCTCCTCTCCTCGTTTTTCTGGTCCTGGCTGAGCATAAACTCCACGAGAACGCGCGAGGTGTTTGCAATATTCATGAGTGCTGTCTTGACCTCAGCGGGCTCCATGCTTGCCGTGGTATGGAGTCTGCAGTGTTCACCCACCCAGGAAAAAGGGCGCGAAAATGGTTGTCTGCCGTCCGTTGCTTTCATGCAGGGAGGGAGGGAGGGAGGAAGTGAGACTGTACCCAGAACCACCTGCGACGATGTTTTTTGTCCCATCAGGCACTGGGATCTTAACCCACAATCCCAATGGGCGCGGGAGACTGCGGGAACTATGGGATAGCTATGGATTTGCTACCCACAGTGCAACGGTGCAGAAATCGACGCTAGCCCCGGTACTTGGACGCACACCACCGAATTACTGTGCTAGTGTGGCCGCACTCATTTCGACTTTATACAACCTGTTTCTCAAATCCGAATTATCTAAATTCGGATTAATCCCGTAGTGTAGACATACCCTTAGCATTTCAATTAAGTCCAACTCTGACATTATTTTCAAGTAAATATTTATAATCATTGATGTGTCCCATCATCCCAGAGAGAGGCTGGGATACAAGCATTTTCTGTCTAACAAGTTAATCATTTCAGTTTCTGACAAGGGGTGGGGGGAAGTGAAACATTTACTACCCTTCAGTAGGTATAAAATATTTTGATAGTAAAGAAAAAGCTGATGACTTTTTCTCTGTGATGGAGCTGGTAAATGGACAGTCTCTCTTCTATCCTTAATATTCAATCAGGTCAATTATTTATGTTATCAAAGTGTCACAATCTGAATGAAATTTGCACTAGTTTTTTTTTTCTTAATTCAGAAAATGGACTGCCAAGCAGTAAGATTCTTTCGGCTCTGATGTTATAAACAAATGCTAAAGGAAATCAGGCCAAACTTTATTTCAGTTTATTTTACATGTGAAACTTCCATTAAGAAGAATACAGTATTAATTTATCTGTTCTGCAGTTCTCAAGATGAAGTTAGCAGAACAGCTAACAAGTTTTTGAGAATATATCAAAAATCTTCTCCCCCAACTGGCTGTTAATAACTCCAAGTGCAGCATTAGCAAGAAATTGCAGGTTTTATTGTGACATGGCAACTTCAAAGTAATTGTGTGGTTGTGATTATCCAATTGCAATTCTCTGCAACAGCTGTTAAAACTTAAATTGCAGAACCATTACATCAGACATAATAATGTAGAGCGAGGCAAAATAATATGTCAACTTATAATAGCGAACTTCAAACTTGTATTCATCCATTCATTCTTACTCAGGTAAAACTAAAAGAAATTAACTGAAGGTGGAGAAGGGCCTATGAAAGTACTAATCACCAGACAGAATGGAGACAGCTTATCTCTTTGATCAACAGATACTGGTTTTAAATCACAGGTAAACAGTTCTAAAATGCATGAGACCACTTAAATTTTAATCACCTACATAAAGTATTTTTTTACCCATTGTAATTGAAAAGGGAAGGGAGGGGGAGAGAAGACACGTACCTTTTAACAAAGTTACTAGGTCACCCTGCAAGATTATAAAGTACTTACCACACCCACGCTAACCTTTTGCTAACTGCAGTATTGAATAACTGAAAGAATAGAGTGAATGCATGTAAATTTTTTATAGGTGTGTCTGCAAAATATGAGTGGTTTTGACAACTATTTATTTAGCCCAGTTATTCAGTTGCTCATGCTAACACACACATGCAAATACTCATGTTGGTCCCTATGCCATAACTATTTAGAAAAGCTGAATGTTGGGAGAAGCAACTATACTCTCTAGGAGAGTCTGGCTTTTCTAGAAATAGAGATGAATTTGCAAAGCTTCATATTTGTCAGGGCATGTTTGCTTTGTTGCAAAAAGGGTCCCTCCCTCCTGCATCATTTTTTCAAAGTGTGATTATTGCTAGTAATATGCTAAGAACAAACGCTAAGAACAATGGATGAAAGCAATGAGAACCATGATGAAAGCTTTTCTTATAGTCATTAAACTAGCCTTTTATTTACAAACCTACTGCACCCTTGAAACCTCCCATCTTCTTATTGATTGTTTATAAAGAAATATTTTCCCTTTGCATTTGTCATTGGGGATGATATATATTGTTAATCTAAGAATAAGGAGACTCTTTATTTGCTATTTTAAAAACCTGCTTTCAGTGAACTCTTATTTAATTTCCTTTTATAGTTCTTTCCATGCTGTATGAGTAGAACCTGCTACTCTTCTATGGCCCTATCTAGACGGGGGTCTTGTCTACGCTGGAAATTTTACCTGCCAACCTAGAACATAGCTGCATCAGTCAATTTCCCTATGTAGGCAAATCCCTATGAGATGTATATATTTCAGCTGAGTTAATTTCAGTTCTGTAAATTTAACTTGCTGTAATACCCATCTTAACACCAATATAAACATAATTTAACACCTTCAGTTTTATTACATAAGAATGGCCATACTGGATCAAACCAAACTTTAATCATCTAGGTCCATCTAGCCCAGTATCCTGTCGTCCAACAGTGGTCAATGCCAGGTGCTCCAGAAGGAATGAACAGAACATGTAATCATCAAGTGATCCATCTCCTCTCACCCATTCCCAGCTTCTGGCAAACAGAGGCTAGGGACACCATCCCTGCCCATCCTGTCTAATAGCCACTGATAGATCTATCCTCCATGAATTTATCTAGTTCTTTTTGAATCCTGTTATGGTCTTGGCCTTCACAACATCCTCTGGCAAGGAGTTCCACAGGTTGACTGTGTGTTGTGTGAAGAAATACTTCCTTTTGTTTGTTTTAAATCTGCTGCCTATTAATTTCATTTTGGTGGCCTCTAGTTCTTGTGTTATGAGAAGGAGTAAACAATACTTCCTTATTTACTTTCTCCACACCAGTCATGATTTTATAGACCTCTATCATATCCCCCCTTAGTCATCTCTTTTTCAAACTGAAAAGTCACGGTGTTATTAATCTCAGAGAGCTGATAGGTAAGGTCCCATGGGAATCAAGACTGAGGGGAAAAACAACTGAGGAGAGTTGGCAGTTTTTCAAAAGGACACTATTAAGGGCCCAAAAGTAAGCTATTCCGCTGGTTAGGAAAAATAGAAAATGTGGCAAAAGACCACCTTGGCTTAACCATGAGATCTTGCATGCTCTAAAAAATTAAAAGGAGTCATATAAAAAATGGAAACTAGGACAGATTACAAAGGATGAATATAGGCAAACAATACAGGAATGCAGGGGCAAGATTAGAAAGGCAAAGGCACAAAATGAGCTCAAACTAGCTACAGAAATAAAGGGAAACAAGAAGACTTTATCAATACATTAGAAGCAAGAGGAAGACCAAAGACAGGGTAGGCCCACTACTCAGTGAAGAGAGAGAAACAGTAACAGGAAACTTGGAAATGGCAGAGATGCTTAATGACTTCTTCGTTTCGGTCTTCACCGAGAAGTCTGAAGGAATGCCTAACATAGTGAATGCTAATGGGAAGGGAGTAGGTTTAGCAGATAAAATAAAAAAAGAACAAGTTAAAAATCACTTAGAAAAGTTAGATGCCTGCAAGTCACCAGGGCCTGATGAAATGCATCCTAGAATACTCAAGGAGCTAATAGAGGAGGTATCTGAGCCTCTAGCTATTATCTTTGGAAAATCATGGGAGATGGGGGAGATTCCAGAAGACTGGAAAAGGGCAAATATAGTGCCCATCTATAAAAAGGGAAATAAAAACAACCCAGGAAACTACAGACCAGTTAGTTTAACTTCTGTGCCAGGGAAGATAATGAAGCAAGTAATTAAGGAAATCATCTGCAAACACTTGCAAGGTGGTAAGGTGATAGGGAACAGCCAGCATGGATTTGTGAAGAACAAATCATGTCAAACCAATCTGATAGCTTTCTTTGATAGGATAACGAGTCTTGTGGATAAGGGTGAAGCTGTGGATGTGGTATACCTAGACTTTAGTAAGGCATTTGATACGGTCTCGCATGATATTCTTATCGATAAACTAGGCAAATACAATTTAGATGGGGCTACTATAAGGTGGGTGCATAACTGGCTGGATAACCGTACTCAGAGAGTTGTTATTAATGGTTCCCAATCCTGCTGGAAAGACATAACAAGTGGGGTACCGCAGGGGTCTGTTTTGGGACCGGCTCTGTTCAATATCCTCATCAACGACTTAGATATTGGCATAGAAAGTACGCTTATTAAGTTTGTGGATGATACCAAACTGGGAGGGATTGCAACTGCTTTGGAGGACAGGGTCATAATTCAAAATGATCTGGACAAATTGGAGAAATGGTCTGAGTTAAACAGGATGAAGTTTAACAAAGACAAATGCAAAGTGCTCCACTTAGGAAAAAAAAAATCAGTTTGACACATACAGAATGGGAAGAGACTGTCTAGGAAGAAGTATGGCAGAAAGGGATCTAGGGGTTATAGTGGACCACAAGCTAAATATGAGTCAACAGTGTGATGCTGTTGCAAAAAAAGCCAACATGAATCTGGGATGTATTAACAGGTGTGTTGTGAGCAAGACACGCGAAGTCATTCTTCCACTCTACTCTGCTCTGGTTAGGCCTCAGCTGGAGTATTGTGTCCAGTTCTGGGCATCGCATTTCAAAAAAGATGTGGAGAAATTGGAAAGGGTCCAGAGAAGAGCAACAAGAATGATTAAAGGTCTTGAGAACATGACCTATGAAGGAAGGCTGAAAGAATTGGGTTTGTTTAGTTTGGAAAAGAGAAGACTGAGAGGGGACATGATAGCAGTTTTCAGGTATTTAAAAGGGTGTCATAAGGAGGAGGGAGAAAACTTGTTCACCTTAGCCTCTAAGGATAGAACAAGAAGCAATGGGCTTAAACTGCAGCAAGGGAGGTCTAGGTTGGACATTAGGAAAAAGTTCCTAACTGTCAGGGTGGTTAAACACTAGAATAAATTGCCTAGGGAGGTTGTGGAATCTCCATCTCTGGAGATATTTAAGAGTAGGTTAGATAAATGTCTATCAGGGATGGTCTAGACAGTATTTGGTCCTGCCATGCGGGCAGGGGACTGGACTCGATAACCTCTCGAGGTCCCTTCCAGTCCTAGAATTTATGAATCTCCTCATACAGAAGCCGTTCCATACCCCTAAAAATTTTTGTTGCCCTTTTCTGAACCTTTTCCAATTCCAATATAGCTTTTTTCAAATGGGGTGACCACATCTGCACACAATATTCAAGATGTGGGCAAACCATGGATTTATATAGAGGCAACATGATATTTTCTGTCCTATTATCTATCCCTTTCCTAATGATTCCCAAAAGTCTGTTCACTTTTTTGACAGCCGCTGTACATAGAGTGGATGTTTTCAGAGAACTATCCACAATGACTCCAAGATCTCTTTCTTGAGTGATAACAGCTAATTTAGACCCCATCATTTTATATGTATAGTTTGGATTATGTTTTCCAATGTGCATAACTTTGCATTTATCAACATTGAATTTCATCTGCCATTTTGTTGCCCAGTCACCCAGTTTTGAGAGATCCTTTTGTAGCTCTTTGCAGTCTGCCTGGGACTTAACTATCTTGAGTAGTTTTGTATCATTTGCAAATTTTGCCACCTCACTGTTTTCCCCTTTTTCAAGGTCATTTATTAATATGTTGAATAGGAGTGGTCCCAGTACAGACCCCTGGGGGACACCACTATTTACCTCTCTCCATTCTGAAAATTGAACATTTATTCCTACCCTTTGTTTCCTATCTTTTAACCAGTTACCAATCCATGAAAGGACCTTCCCTCTTATCCCGTGACAGCTTACTTCACTTAAGAGCCTTTGGTGAGGGACCTTGTCAAAGGCTTTTTGAAAATCTAAGTATACTATATCCACTGGATCCCTCTTGTCCACATGCTTGTTGATCCCCTCAAAGAATTCTAGTAGATTGGTGAGGCATTATTTCCCTTTACAAAAACCATGTTGACTCTTCCCCAGCAAATTGTGTTCATCTATGTGTCTGACAATTTTGTTCTTTACTATAGTTTCAACCAGTTTGCCCGGTACCTTGACGGCCTGTAATTGCGGGATCACCTTTGGAGCCCTTTTTGAAAGTTGGCATCATATTAACTATCCTCCTGTCATTCCGTACTGAAGCTGATTTAAATGACAGGTTACAGATGACAGTTAGTAGTCCTGCAATTTCACATTTGAGATCCTTCAGAACTCTTGGGTGAATACCATCCGGTCCTGGTGACTTATTACTGTTTAGTTTATCAATTTGTTTCACAACCTCCTGTAATGACACCTCAATCTGGGGCAGTTCCTCAGATTTGTCACCTAAAAAGAATGGCTCAGGTTTGGGAATCTCACTGACATCAGCCGTAAAGACTATGCAAAGACTTCATTCAGTTTTTCCACAATGGCCTTATTATCCTTGAGTGCTCCTTTAGCATCTTGATCATCCAGTGGCCCCACTGGTTGTTTAGCAGGCTTACTGCTTCTGATGTACTTAAAAAAAATTTTTTTTTAATTGCTATTACTTTTTGAGTCTTCGGCTATCTGTTCAATTTCTTTTTTGGCCTTCCTAATTATATTTTTATGCTTTACTTGCCAGACTTTATGCTCCTTTCTATTTTCCTCGCTAGGATTTAACTTCCACTTTTTAAAGGATGCCTTTTTGACTCTCACTACTTCTTTTACTTTGTTGTTTAGCCACAGTGGCACTTTATTGGTTCTTTTACTATGTTTTTAAATTTTGTGTATACATTTAAGTTGAGCTGCTATTATGAGGTCTTTAAAAAGTTTCCATGCAGCTTGCAGGGATTTCACTTTTGGCGCTGTGCCTTTTAATTTCTGTTGAGGCTCGTTCACCTGCACATCTACCAATGTGATATATGCCATCATGTGCCAGCAATGCCCCTCTGCCATGTACATTGGCCAAACCGGACAGTCAGAGAACACTTCAACCTCCCTGGTCACTTAATTACAGACCTCAAAGTTGCAATACTACAACAAAAAAACTTTAAAAACAGACTCCAACGAGAAACTGCAGAATTGGAATTAATTTGCAAAATGGACACCATTAAATTAGGCTTGAATAAAGACTGGGAGTGGATGGGTCATTACAGAAAGTAAAACCTATTTCCCCATGCTATTTCCCCCCCCTCCCCCATTACTCACACCTTCTTATCAACTGTTGGAAATGGGCCATCCTGATTATCACTACAAAAGGTTTTTTTTCTCCTTCTGATAATAGCTCACCTTAACTGATTACTCTCCTTATAGTTACTATGGCAACACCCATTTTTTCATGTCCTCTGTGTATATATATCTTCTTATTGTATTTTCCACTGCATGCATCTGATGAAGTGGGTTTAAGCCCATGAAAGCTTATGCTCAAATAAATTTGTTTGTCTCTAAGGTGCCACAAGTACTCCTCGTTCTTTTTCCAAATTTTTGTGTAGTTCTCCTTTCTGAAATTAAATGCTATCATGTTGGGCTGCTGTGGTGTTTACCTAGCCACAGCGATGTTAAATTTAATTATATTATAGTCACTATTACCAAGAGGTCCAGCTATATTCACCTCTTAGACTAGATCCTGTGCTCCATTTAGAACTAAATCAAGAATTGCCTCTCCCCTTTGGGGTTCCAGGACTAGCTGCTCCAAGAAGCAGTCATTTAAGGTGGCAAGAAACTTTCTTTCTGCATCCCGTGCTGAGGTGATATGTACCCAATCAATATGGGGATAGTTGAAATCCCCCATTATTATTGAGTTTTTAATTTTAATAGCCTCTCTAATCTCCCTGAGCATTTCACAGTCACTATCACCATCCTAGTCAGGTGGTCGGTAATATATCCCTACTGCTATATTTTTATTATTAGAGCATGGGATTACTATCCATAGAGACTCTATGGTACAGTTGTTTCATTTAAGATTTTTACTTCATTTGATTCTACGCTTTCTTTCACATATAATGCCACTCTCCCACCAGCACAACCTGTTTTGCCATTCCAATATATTTTGTAGCCTGGTATTACTGTGTCTCATTGATTATCCTCATTCCACCAAGTTTCTGTGATGCCTATTATATCAATATCCTCATTTAGTATGAGGCACTCTAGTTCACCCATCTTATTATTTAGACTTCTAGCATTGGTATATAAGTACTTTAAAAACTTGTCACTGTTTAGCTGTCTGTTAAATAATGTAATTGAATGGAACTTTTTTTCATTTGACTCTTTCTTATCAGATGCTACCTGTATTTTATCATCTTCCATCCTCTCCTCCTTGTTAGGACATAGAGACTCTCCACTGATAAATCCTCCCATAAGGGATGTCGCTATTTGAATCATGTGCTCCTCCGCACCTGTCAGCTTTCCCCCAGCCCTTATTTTAAAAACTGTGCTATGACCTTTTTAATTTTAAGTGCCAGCAATCTGGTTCCATTTTGGGTTTAGATTTATTGAGGTCTTGTCTACAAGTACTTATACCAGTATAACATATTCCCATATGGAAAGGGGTATTAACCTTACAATTATAAACACCTTGTATCAGTACAACTATGTCCACACTAGGGTTTGTACTGGGATAACGATTTTAGTAACACCCCATCCTCCAACAAAATAGTTATGCTGGTACAAAAAATGTGTATAGGATTATACACATGTATACAGAATTATTATGTAAAGGGATTATACAGTATTCATTTCAGTTAGCTCAATTGACTAACTCAATTGAAATATACACCTTTTTACTAGTCCAGATGAGGCCTGTATGTGATTACAGTAGTTGATGCCATACAACATAGCAGTACTCACATACAGTTAACTTTTGTAACAATCCTATGAACCTAGAGTACCAAAACTGGGAAGGTGTGTTATATGATTGTCAGAGTGGCTGACGGGAATCAGAACTCCTGTGTTCTACTCTCAACCCCAGCAAGGAGACTCTTTTTTTTTTTTAAATTAAATTAATGGAGATATCCCATCTCCTAGAACTGGAAGGGACCTTGAAAGGTCATCGAGTCCAGCCCCCTGCCTTCACTAGCAGGACCAAGTACTGATTTTGCCCCAAATCCCCAAGTGGCCCCCTCAAGGATTGAACTCACAACCCTGGGTTTAGCAGGCCAATGCTCAAACCACTGAGCTATCCCTCCCCCCCTCTTACATGCCTCAGTTTACTTATAAAATGGATATGTTGATAACTGTGATGAGGTGAAGCCCTTGTGTAGCCAGGAGGGAGGAAATGAGATTGGGTGATTGCTAACCCAGCCAGAGAGATGGGAAGGACTTCCCTTTCTTCTCCTCCCCCCCCCCCCCCCCCCCCCCATGGGTTCTAGGTGGGAAGCCCTTTTCAAAATTTCCTGACTTTTAGCTGGAAGTCAAAGTTGCAGGAGGAAGGGTCACCTGGAGGAACATGGGCCTGTAGGAATTTAGTTATAGATGGTATTCCTTGTTGGTTGTTTAGGGTTTTGGGGTTTTTTTTTTTCAATACTTAAAATAAACTGGGTAGGTTTATTTAAGCCCCTCTGAACTGGGTCTCTTTGCTTTCTTGGATTGTCTTGCTGCGATTCTCTTCCACAATAACTCACTGTAATTATCCACATTTAGTGAAAACTGCACTAGCGTGTTGGTCCTGAACTGCTTTACAAACACTCTCGGATAAATGAAAGATAATAAGATTCTTACTGACAATGTTACTAGACATTTGTACTATCAATGTAAAATAAAGCTTCTTGTGAAGATCTCCAGAAATTAAACAAAAAATCCAGTTTAAATAGCAGATTGTTTGTTAATGCAAGGCTCTCTTTCTGCAAAGATTTACCACAATCTTAACTTATATGCAGCAAATTAGATAATTATTGTTTGTGTGGTTGGTTTGGGTTCTTTTCAGTGGGAGTATTCATAGAGCATAAAAGTTAAGCATGTGCATAAATCTTTATTTGGGATCAGGGCTCCAAATGTGTTGCAATAAGCTATAATAAAAAAATAAAGTGACTGTTCCTTTGAATAATGAAATTCTACTGTTCACGCATCTAGATTTAGGTCTGATCTACACCTAAAACTTAGGTCAACCTAGATACATCTCTCAGGGCTGTGAAAAATTTCACATCCTGTGTGACGTAGTTAGGTCTACCTAACCCCTACCATAGACATAGGTAGGTGGATGAATGAATTTTTCTGTTGATCTAGTTACCATCTCTTGAGGGGGTGGAAAAACCTTCCTGTCACTGTAGTAAGCATTTGTGCTACAGCAGTGTAGCTGCACCTGTGCCACTGTAGAGCTTAGATATACCAGTCTGTCAATAATGTAAAATAGAATCTACATAAACTTCTAAGAGTTTATTTTGTAAGTGCCCTTTAGTTCCTAAACAATAGTGGCTGGTAATTTATATATGCATGAAAGGAAAACATAACTGGCTGAGCAAAGCAAGGGCCTACACTCCACTTGATGACACTTCTGCCTATGTGTGAGACAATAACTTTTGAACACCATTTCATACCAAAAAGTTTGTAGTTTTTGTAAACAGGGAGTACCCGAGCCTTTTACATTTGAAAGAGTGGGGAATGGGAAACACACAGAGCCATAACAAGTTGGGAGGGGATGGGGAGTTGCAGGGAGTGTTTGAAATAAAGGTGGGGTGGCACATAAGTAGCTCACCGATGGGTAATGAGAGATGCAAGGAGTCCATGGTATATGTGATAAGCTCCAGACTGTATTTTAAAAACACTCTAAGCAAGGCTTTATCCCGCTCATGGGAGATGTAGTCCTGCCTGGAAGCCTGGCCCATACGGGAGAAGTGGACATGAAGGAACTGAATTACAGCTCTCATGAGGCAATGTGGATTCTGGGGGAAATATTTTGATTTGTAAATTGAAAAAACAGTCTAAATTTTCCACAGAAAGTAGCCATCGTGTGCAAAAAATTGTTTTGTCAAATACCCACTTTTCGCTCAGAAAACAGTTTTGATGGAAATCTTTTGACCATATCCCTAGTCTTAACTAAAGCCCCAGTCCTACAATGTGATTGGCTGGGCTTAAAAAAAATATTTGTCTCAATGAGTTTCACCTTCCTCCATTTATTGCACTTTCTCTCGATGCTTTTCCCCATCACACCCAACTCCTCTTTGCCATAGATTCAGCAGAGAGCTACTGGATATTTTCCCCTGTTTACTTTGATAAGCACTAAGCAGACTTGTGAAATATAATATTCTCTGCATTGCTTTAGTCTAAATTTGTCTTCACCATTACATTTGGTTTTGGTTTCCTTTTCTCTGTCTCTTCAGCCATGCGCAGATAAAAGCTCAATTTCTTCAAACAGCTTACTCAATATGAAAAAAAAATACTTAAGATTTGTCTCCTCATTCAATACCTCAGGCTTTCTCCAGGGGTTAGACAATATAGAGCACAGTCACAAGGTATCTACAGTGATGGGTTTTCTTTTCATTGTCTTAAAGCTTCCCAAACAATATACTTATATGCAATATCCCTCTTCCTTTGTATCAGCAGTAAATTCATTTTTCATTTACCTTTACCATTTTTCTTTATTGTCTGCCAGCCTTTTAAAGTCAGTAATTACTCACCATAATGTGGTGGAAAACAGCTGAAACCATAAGCTCACTGCTCTGCTAGCTAAGGGGTTTAATATTTGGTAGGTTAATCTCTCATTATATTTGCTAAATTGCTCAAAGTTAAATAACTTCATTCATTTCTTTTATCCGGCTTTAGCAGGCTATACCCTTCTTTAGAAATGAAGGGGCACAAAATAGAACAAATGATCAGCCAAGCTGTACTGTAGTTAAGAAGCTGACCTGCCAGTTAAGGAAGATACTCTGAGGAAAGATTCTTGCATCTGTAACAATCTGAAATAAATTAGCTGTGAAAAATAATAGAAAGCTTTTGAAATTGGATCAAATAGGACAGAGAGCCTAATCCTGCTCCCAATGAAGTCAACTTCAAAAGTTCCCCTTATTTCAATGGGAGCAGAAAGTGACCTAAAGTTTGTTTTTTGAGGGGATTTTTTTAAACTTCCCACCCCCTGCCAGAATGTTTGCAAAAGTTTTGAAATTATCTTAAGTGAGCATGAGGGCATTTTATTACTTTCTCAAATGATGATGGGGTAAGAGGAGGAAGAACCATTCTTTCACTCGGAGATAAGGTCCTTTAGGTTCCATTTTGAGTACTGTGATTAAATATATCTAGACACAGACTGGAAATATAGTTGGAGTGAAATGGAGAGAAAAGAAGAGATTTCTGAGGGTTAACAAAAACAAACAACCCAACCCTCTACCTAAAAACATAGTAGGGCAAAATTCTTCCATCAGAACTGCATAGAATAGCTGACTTCCAGTTTTCAGCTCCTGCTGGCCGAACAATAAATCCATCTGATACAGAGTAGCAGAGCAGAATATAGAAAGAAAACAAATCTTCTATGTGCTAGAGAACTAAAGATCTGAGAATTTACCTTAAATATACAAATGCATCTTGGGATAAAAATAGACACAGAACTGTCATCACACTTTGACCCATATTTTTTCCATAAAGGGTTGTGGTCTACACCTGTGACTTATCTGTAGTGCACCATCTTACAGTCAGACTCTTACTTCCAGCTTCACTAGGGGAAGTTTCTCTTTCTTTGTATTGCCTACTTGTGTAGATGGGGAACCAGCTTCCAGTGCTGTCTTAACCACTGTATTAATGCTAACTTTATGTCTGATCATGCAGCCCTTATTTGTGTGAGCAGTCCTCATGTGACTAGTCCAATTGACTTCAGTGGAACAGCTCCCATAAGTTTTGCTGAATGAAGCTCTTTTGGGTCTTTATCCCCTGCCTCTGACTGTTTTTATTTGTATTGCATTATACTGGCTCTTGAGCATCTGACCAATAATCATAAATACAAAAAGTTTCTTTGTTCCTTTTTCTTACATGTGAGTTATATAAATGCAGAAGTAAAACATCCAACTTGGTACATAGGGATGCACTTCTGCAAATATTGCATATTTCACTATTTTTTCATACTTCATTTACAATGAAATTGGTGGTTTTCAGATTCAGTGTAAATGCTGAGGGGAAGCTGCAGGATCTGATGTGAAGGGAGTTGAGAAACAATAGGGAAATTTTTGAACTTGCATGTGGGTGGTGGTCGGTGGAATGGTGATTGTGTATTGTTACTGCTGAGTCTCAGCAAATGGCTTGGATGCGGTAACAATGCTGCCTTTGGTGGGACACTTCAGAGAGTATCAATTCAGGGCAGGTTTCAAAGTAGCAGCCATGTTAGTCTGTATCCGCAATCTGCCCTGAATTGGAGTACTTGTGGCACCTTAGAGACTAACAAATTTATTTCAGCATAGGCTTTCGTGGGCTACAGCTTGTTCATCCGAAGAAGTGGGCTGTAGCCCACGAAAGCTTATGCTTATGCTGAAATAAATTTGTTAGTCTCTAAGGTGCCACAAGTACTCCAATTCAGGGCAGATTGCTTAGAGCAGGGCAGTCATAGCCCAAGGCTGCGGTTTCTCCACCTTTAAGGCACACCAAACCAGCCAGAGAAAGACTCCAGTTTCCCAGTATCACCACCAGTGCCACTTGTTATGGGGACAAATGGTTATGAAAACCAATATCCCAGTAAAAGAAAAAAGGTTCTTCTGATCCCAAAGGACCAAGCCCCAGGTCAGTATACAAGTCAGATCTTACCCACAAATCATGCTGTTGCCAATCCTTTAGAATCTAAAATCTAAAGGTTTATTCATAAAAGGAAAAGGATATAGATGACAGTTAAAATTGGTTAAATGGAATCAATTACATACAGTAATGGCCAAGTTCTTGGTTCAGGCTTGTAGCAGTGATAGAATAAACTGCAGGTTTAAATCAAGTCTCTGTAGTACCTCCACAGCTGGGATGGGTCATTCAGTCCTTTATTCAGTGCTTCAGTTTGTAGCAAGGTTCCTCCAGAAGCAAGAAGCAGGATTGAAGACAAAATGGAGATGAGGCAGCTACCTTTTATAGTCTCTTCCAGGTGAAAGGACACCTCTTAGTTCTTACTGTGGAAAAGTACAGCAGCAAGATGGAGCTTGGAGTCACATGGGCAAGTCACATGTCCATCTATGACTCAGTTTGCAGGCCAACACCATTATTTACATGTTAGGGTACGTCTTCACTAGCCGCCGGATCGGCGGGTAGTAATCAATCCCCAAACGCGCTCCCCGTCGACTCCAGGACTCCACTGGGGTGAGAGGTGGAAGCGGAGTCGACGGGGGAACCGTGGCCGTCGATCCCGCGCCGTGAGGATGCGAGGTAAGTTGATCTAAGATATGTCGACTTCAGCTACGCTATTCTCGTAACTGAAGTTGCGTATCTTAGATCGATTTCCCCCCCCCCCCTCTCAGTATAGACCAGCCCTTAGTTTGAACATTCCCAGAAAAGCTCAGATGTGGATGGGCGTCTCCCAAAGTCCATTGCCAGTTAAGTGTTTCTTGATTGGGAACTTACTGAGAATAGTCCCTTCTCAAGAAGCTGACCAAATATGCTTCACTGAGGCTACTTAGAATCAAAACACATTGATATACAAGTACCTAACCAATATTCATAACTTCAACTACAAACATGATTCACACACACAGATAGCATCATCATAACCAGCAAATCATAACCTTTCCATAGACACCTTACACGACAACCTTTGTACGTTTGCGGCAAATATATAACAGTGGTTGCAATAATGATCTATAAGGTCACAGGTTATGTCAGTAATGTCACAGATGCATGTGGTACAGTCTGGCTGCAAGTGCCCAACAGAGACCTCCTCAAATTAACAACGTACCAGCTCCAGGTCTCCACTGATGCTTCCCCTATACACAGACAGAGTCACACACTCACTTTGGAGACTTTGAACCAGAGAACTAATTGACTAACTTAAAAAAAATAAAAGAAAAAAGCTTGGCATCTATGCACACAATCCTATCCATACAAAAATCAGTGGAAGTTTCGCCATTGCCTTCAGTGGGCGGAAAACTGGGTCCATGTAGTCCAGGCATGTGCAATCCTAAGAGCCCTCGTAGGAGAGGTATAAGGGCTAAGTCCTCTGGGCACTCCATATGCTCCAGCCCATACTGCTTCACCTTCCTGATCAATGATGTAGTTAGGTGCTATTAATGTGGTTAGGTGTAGGCACCTATCTGCAGCTTTAGATGCTTAAAAAATACTTAAAAACTGGCCCTAACTGCTGAATAAGGGCTTCATCTTGTGAGGTGCTGAACATCCTCTACTACAGAGGCAAGCGGACTCAGCATCTGCCAGGAACCAGCCACCATCTATCTAGCAGATGAGATGTTACCTTTTAGATAACAATAACAAAGATGATATGAACAGCTTTCCCTGAAACTATTCATAACAGAATCTTTGAATCATCTGATAGAATAATACCATTGTCTTATGAGAGAGAGAATCTTGCAGTCAAGTCTAAGCCTGTGTCTAAATCAGGATTTTCTGGCAATAAATCTCCCACGCTTTCTAATACCAATGCAGCTTCTCCAGTGGAAACAATGCTGGGTCCTCTAGTGTGAGCCAGATCCCCACGCTGCGGGCATTTCTTAACACCATGTCACGGAGACCTGCTCTGATGCCTAATATCTGTGTTAGGTACTTATCTGGCCTGCATTATCATGCTATCTGAGTGCCTCACAATCTTTAATATATTTATCCTCAGTACACCCCTGTGAAGTAAGGCAGGTCTCCTACAGATGGGGAACTTAAGTAGAGAGACTAAATAATTTGTGTAAGATTACACAGGAGGTCTGTGGCAGAGTAGGGACTCAAATCCATGTCTCTGAAGTCACAGGCTAGCTCGCTAACCACTGGACCACCTTTCCTCTCCTTGTTACATATGCCCTTATGTGAAGGTGTTAGACTTTTAAGGTGTGTTGTGATCTTCCAAAAATGCTCAGTGTTGGCCTAGAGCTGTATCTACATGGGGAAATAGCCCACAAGAGCTATACCACACTAGCTCCCTGTGTGGACTCTCTTATTCTGCACTAAACACGCCTTTGGGGACTAAGCTAAACCTCAAAATAGCACTCTTGATGCAGAATAAATGTTCACATGGGAAGCCATTGTGGAATAACTATTCCTCTTTAACTCCATACCCTGGAGTATTTCATAGTAGCTTCCCTGTGTAGACAAGCCTTGCTCTTCTTCTGCTGAAGTCAATTATTGCTTTCTATCCTGACATGTTGTCCCTGTAAAACCTACTCCCAAAGGCATTGGGCAGAGAAACAAACGTGGGTAGGCAGTCTCCATAGCACTGCAACCAGACGTTCTCACTTCTTTTGCTAATACTTAGCTTCACTTTTCTACTTGTACCTCATCCGTCTTTTGTACTTATAAAAAGCAGAAGAAAGGAATCCATGAGTCCTTCTAACAGTCTGTGTGCAATCCACAGCTTTTACTGTTGGAAGTTACTTACCTTGGAAGTAAAGAATTACGAAGCGAAGGTTACAGAAAGAGATATTTACACGGAAGGGAGGAATCCCACAGTACTAGATTTCTTGTATGAATAATTGTTTTGTCTCTCATTTTGGGTCTGAGTCATGCATAGGGTGACCAGACAGCAAGTGTGAAAAATCGGGACGGGGGTTGGGGGTAATAGGAGCCTATATAAGAAAAAGACCCAAAAATCAGGACTGTCCCTATAAAATCGGGACATCTGGACATACGTTTTGTCTTTATTGGGGCCTTGGTAGGTTGAGTGTTACACTACTACCAGATTTGTGGGAAGGGTAAGGGAAAGTAAATAAGGTAATTTGAGTAGTTAAGGTGTATGCTGAAGGAGGGTGCTGCCTGTAGCAATTTGTCTGATGGCAATTCTTTGGCATTCAGTCCTGCTTTCTTATCACGCCCAGGACTGTACAATGGGGAAACCAGAATTGTTAAAACTTAGGAAAGTCGATGTTCTATACGTAAATGCATTAGTAGATATTTCATTGCAAAGAATCTGTACATCCTGAAGCTGTGTGGGCTAGTGCTTAAAACAGTATGTGCAGCTCTGTTCCTAGCTTTGTGTTAAATAACTCTCTGGGCCTCAGTTTATCCATCTGTGAAATGGATACAATGATTGTCTATCAATGGCATTGTGAGACTCAGTTAATTGTTTATTCTGCATTTAAATGACCAGCAGATGAAATAATCCTTATAGCGCAATGTATTAAGCACTGACTCTGCAAAAATTTATGCACTTAGATAAAATCCATGGTAAGATTGGAGTCTTTCCTGTTACTTTGAATTATGTTGTTGCTGATGTTTCAAGAACATGAGTAAAGGAATTTTCTCCTACAGAACAAAAGATCAAATGAGAGAGAGATGGTCAGATGTACAGGGTTGAATCTTATATTAATAAGAAAATTACAGGTAATATTGAAAAAATACAGAAAAGTGTAAACAAGCTTGTTTAATCTATGCTCACACCTGTTTAGGGTTCATGGTCTATAAATATTCAAACAGAATATTAAGAAAACATTGGATGATTCTGAGTTTTTGTGGATATACTTGCATTTAAAATTTCAGATTTCACTTTCTGCAAACGTTATCCCATCAGGGGAAAGAAGCAGACCACGTGACCTGTGCAACATTCAATACAAGCCAATATTGTTGAATATCTAATTTCAGACAATGGAAGTTATCAATAAAATGCCCACAATGCATTGACCAAGGTTTCTTTGTAAAAATTACTCCCTGAATAATTTTGAGTATCAAATAAATCAGAGTAACTCGCTCAGTTTTTAGTGATCAGAAACAGGAGGAATTTACTTAATAAATAATTTCTCAAGAATTGCTTTTCCAGTTCTGATAACCACATTCTTTATAAGATACAGAACATAAACATCCTTCTGTGTAATAAAACCAATGTTGACTAAAAAAAAAATAATCAAGGAACCATATTTTTAATGCAAAGAAGAAATATCTTGGGGCTTGTTTGAAGCTGAGTACACCTCTACCCCGATATAACGCTGTCCTTGGGAGCCAAAAAATCTTACCGTGTTATAGGTGAAACCGCATTATATCGAACTTGCTTTGATCCACCGGAGTGTGCAGCCCTGCCCATCCTCCCCCCCCAGAGCACTGCTTTACCATGTTATATCGGGTCGCGTTATATGTGGGTATTTATTAATGATATAAATATTTACTATATCACTTGAATGAACAGCAGCAGCCTGAGAGACAACATAAAAAGACATGGGGGAAAGCATTTCCCTCCCCAATCTTGCAATCAAATCTTTATTCTGCCTTCTGATATGTCTAAAGCAAATATCTTTGAAAACATACACTTTGGACATGTTCAATAGTTTCTCTACCTGAAAAGTGATTGATTGATTAATTACAGTACACTGACTATAAAAATCACCACTTTTTTTAGGGCAAATCACTCAGCCATTGAAGTCAGTGAGGCTCTGTGAGGTGGCAGGGTTCCTGAGCCTGGGCTCCAGCTTGAGCCCGAATATCTACACAGTAATTTTTACACACTCAACCAGGCCAGCCGCACCCACACCATGGGTCTTTTATTCCAGCATAGATTTACCTCAGCAAGCTGTTCCCTTGTTCTGCTTGCAGGATCAGGGCCATGTTTTGCATTTATAATGAGGGCCCCAAGTTCCAAAGTGCAACCAATGAGGATGACTCGACATCTCTGGCCATTTCAAATTTGCTCAAGCAAAGACCACATTTTAACGCAACAATTGTATTTGTCAGAGCAGCATCCAGCCAAAATTCTAAACAGGTAACCTGGTCAGTTATTATGGCTAACTTTGTGAGGATATCTGAATTTCTGGAATTCAAAGCCACCCAATTTGTTCAACGAACTAGAAAGCATTTCTATTTATTGTCAGAAAGAATTAGAAAAATTCCCAGCTTTGTTTTTTTAAGCCTGTGATCAAATAAAATTGAAATGTATTTGGAATCTCCATTACTCAAGATTTGAGATGCTTCTATACACTTAGTTTGTCCATGGACCACAACATTAGAAAATCCATTCATGAAATAACAAATACTGCAATTTCCTAGTGTCTCAGTCCTAGAAATGGCCTCCTATAAAGCTTCCTTAGTAAAGACGCAGTATAACATGTATGCAGAAAACGAATGTCAGTGTAACGTAAAAGGCTTAAAGGTGATCTGCAAAGGCTTTTTTTAAAATGGTGTGATGCTGGTAGACTAGGTGGCAGCTCATGCCAAGGCCACTGGGCCTCACTGAACACTGTGAATTGCCTAGCTGGAAACCAGTCTGGCTTGCCTGTTTGTTAGTATTATTAAAATAGCTATTCGAGTTATAAGAATGTGCTTAGTGCTTAGACTTTATGAAATGGTTGTAGGACGCGTCATATATTATTCTTACTTATAATACCTGTACCCCATGTAATTGCTTTATAACTATACAAATATTTGCTGACTATAACCTCCCCCCAACAGTGAGGAGTGCTCAGGTGCTCGCAGGCAGACATATACCACAGTTTGCAAAATGCTGGTTGTCCTAAACGGATTTCTTTATCAGCTGTATTTAATTTGCTTTTTCTTACAGTGCTCTGTGGGAAGGCCATTGTGTGGCTGGAACATGAGGGAAGGTACAGAGCTCTTTCTCTCTGCTAATTTGAATTTGGTTCCTCCCCTAAAAGCTAAGCAAAATATTACATTTGCATTGTTCAATTGTTTGCTGGCTCCTCCCCCAATTAAATTTACCTTTTTCTAATGTAATGATACAGATTTTGACTGTACGTGATTAGAGAATTAGCTTATTTTCCTTGGTGACTAATGCTCATCTGAGCAGTTGTTACACAATTTCCCTCTCCCAGCTATCTCATAGTAGAGTCCCTCTTCTCCTTCCCCATCTGGTAATACTGAAAGTGAAAAATCATCTATGGTGTAAATGTAAACAACCTACTACTGCCTTGTCCCCATCTGGAAGAAAAAGACAACTTACTCCATCTAAAGCTTTAACAAAGTGTATTTTAAACTTTCCAAATCTCTCACATCATTGCAGAACAAATATTGTATAAAGGCTGAGGAAATAGATTATATTCACTACATTGGCTGTTCTATGGCATTGTAGAGAAGGCTCAGGGAGGCAGGCCATGTAGCCTAGTAGATAAGGTACTACGCAGGAAATTAGGAGCTGTGGGTTCAAGTCCTGGCTTTGCTACGGATTTGCTGAGTGACCTTGGGCAAGTCACTTTCCCATCCTGTGTCTCAGTTTATCTATCAGTGAAATAGGGATATCAATACTGATCTCCCTCATAAGTCATTTTGAGATCTATGGCTGAAAAGTGCTATGTAAGAGCTAGGTGGTTACTGGATGACTATAAATGAAATGGAGAAAAGCAGAAGAGTTTAGGGTTGATATTGCCTATTCACAGACTAGCGCTCAAACAGTAGATTATGTATCAATTACATTGGCTTTGGGGAATATTATCTCCAGGTGATTTTTTTTTCCCATGTTCCTCATACCTAATATTCAGGAGCAAATATATGGGGAGCCAGGACAGCTTCAAAGTTGCTATACATGTATTTTCTCCACTGATTCACAAGTAGTGGGAGTTCTGAGAAAACTGCACTCACAAGAACATTTGCCATCCACTCAGTATTCCATGATCAAGTCTCTTTCTGATCAAGCTTATTTAAAAAAAAAAAAAAAAAAAAAACACCACTAAAAACCCAATCTGAACTCCATTGCCGTCTGGCCCTTCTCAAACTAAAATGAAGATCTTCCAGTCTCAAGCCTTTCAGCATCATGGTTGAGCATGACCCGAAATTCATTCTAGCTACTATAAAGCTGTGAGACTGCCAAGTGCATAGCTTTTGGAAGAGTGACTTGGATAAGCAGATACAGATAAAATGGGACTAGAGAGACACTGTGAAGATTTGGAGTTGGTTTCTACTTGTGCCTGGGCATCCAGAAGATAAGATGGCAGCTGCAAAGCTTGTGAATGGGGTACTTCCATTCACAGGTGAATGATTTGTTTCAGCTGAGAAAACATTCAAATTATTTCAAAATACTAAAACCATTGTGAAGATTAAGGCCAATAGCTCCCCTCATCCCACAATAATACACAGAAAGATCGATGCACCTATTCAAAAACAAGATAAAGAGCTAGACGATCCCAAATTGCACTGCAGCAATCTAAATAGATTTATCTTATCTGGTGATTCCCATTCAGATTTTGAGATGTTCCTAAAAACCAGCTGGGTGTCTCATGAGGCTACCTAGTAAGCAAACTACTAAAATGACATTAATAAGTCATTTTGAATGTGAAACGCTACCCAAAAAAAAAAAAAACCAACAAAACAGGAAATTTGCTACCACACCAATTGGCTTACAAAGACTGTAAAATGGCAGGAATAGGTGGACTTATTGCTGCTGAGCAGAAAGTGTTTGTTTTCAGAAGAAAACTCACCAAAGACTAAACCAGTGGTTCTCAGCCAGAGATACATGACCTCGGGGTACCAAAAGGTCTTCTGGATATTTGCCTAGTTTTACAACAGGCTATGTAAAAAAGCACTAGTGAAGTCAGTACAAACTAAAATTTCATACAGCCAATGACTTGTTTATACTGCTCTATATACGATACACTGAAATGTAAGAACGATATTTATATTCCAACTGATTTATTTTATAATTATATGGTAAAAATGAGAAAGTCAGCCATTTTTCAGACATAGCATGCTGTGATACTTGTATTTTTATGACTGATTTTGTAAGCAAGTAGTTTTTAAGTGAGGTGAAACTTGGGGGTACGCAAGACAAATCAGACTCCTGAAAAGTGGTACCATAGTCTGGAAAGGTTGAGAGCCACTGGATTAGACCATGAAGGTACCATTTTACTGTGGTCTCATAAACCAGCATCTGTGGCTACTATGTTCATGCAGCTTGTGGAAATGAAGTGTTAGACAATGTGAGTAGGGAAAATGGAAAACACATCTCTGCATAAACCTGTTTTCTAACAATATCAAATGTTAAAGGCTGGGTGGGTATTACATAAAGGGGCCTGATTCTTAGCTATATAAATCGGCAATCTCAGTTGACCTTAGTGGAACTATGCCAGTTTATGCCATCCAGGAGTGAGCCAGTAGGGGCTGGTACAGTGTACCGGGAAGAAGCTGGTACCGGCCCATATGCAATCCACGTTAAAGGGCTGCCGACGGGGAGGCAAAAGGGGCAGCGACATTAAGGAGGGTCCTTTGCCGTGGCAGCATTTTAACGTTACTCCCCCTTCTCCCGCCTTCCCCCTTCTCCCCCTCCCCCGCCCCCGTCATCAGCCCTGCCGATAGAGACCCAATGACGTTAAAGCGCTACCCCTTCCGCCCGAGGCCCAGCCCCCGTACTGGTAAGAATTTATTGCTACTTTCACCCCTGATGCCATCTGAGGATCAGGCCCAGGCAATGTAATCCAGAATAGGAAATCCTAGCACATGTTGCTTAATTGGTCTCATGCTACTATTACTGTATTCATAAATGAGCTAATAATGCCTGACTGCAACTGACATAGGCATGAGTCAAAGAAAAATGAAAGGGCTCGTTTGTGACCAAACCTAGGTAAAACTTATCATCTAAGGTCCAGATTTCTAGAACTACATGCACATAATTGTCATGATTTCAGGCAAAACTGCAAACTGCACATACAGATGCCACATATCTGGTCATTTATGTGGAACTGCAATAATTGCACATACATATTAGATGTGCAGCTGTGCTCACACTTTCAGAAGCATATAGCACCTCAGACCTTAGCTCCTTGATTAAGTGGTTTGCTTTTTGGAAACACCTGTTCCCAAAGCCAACTCAGACATGAACAGACAAGTAGGGCATTTGAAGGCTCCCATACACAATGTGACATTGTTACCTGACATCGCTGTGTGCCCTTTTGCTATATGCACCATAAAAAGACAGTTGTATGTCATCCATGTGAAGTATTTTCCTGAGACAGGTATATGTGTGATGCCTGGTCCAGGAAAAATCTAGGGAAGTAGCTAAAGCCAGGAGGAAAAAAAATCTGAATTCCAGGAAGAGACAAACTCAGTGTCAGCAGGAGCTGAGGTCTGGCATTTTTTGAAAGCTGAATTCCCAGTTAATAGGGCCCAACAACAACTATAATTATGTATGGTTCAAGAAACACCATTATAGATAGTTGCGGTTGACTTATCATTTAGTTGGTTTCAATGGGAGCAGGATTGTCGCCCAATTTGATACATTAATTCGTAACTATTAAGGGCCAGACTTTCGGTTACACTCCAGCCTTCTTGCAGATTGGATATGAGCCATCACTTGCCAGCCCTGAGAGAGGGGAAGTCTTCACTAGCCTAATGCCAGAAGAGCTGGCTCCTGTACCAGCTGCTTCACCACCTTTCCCCACCCATCCCAGCACAGAGATGTGTCAAGAGAAGTAGTAGGTTCCTGTCATGGGAGGTGAGGGGTGTGCTACACCAGTCCCCCACTGTCATAAGGTCCCTTAGGGACTCTATGATCAGTGGCATCATATAGAGCAGCCCCTAGCCTGCTCCAACTTGCTCTGGGCTGGTGCACAATCAATGAGCCATTATTGGCTCCCTGACATGCCCCTGCATTGAGCAGAGGTCAGAAGCAGGGGAGAATCAAGCCTTTTTAATTTCATATTTAAAAGCACTAATTATGGTTTCACTTCATGTCCAAGGATCTACAGTTGAATCACACATCATTCAGCTCTTTCATTTCCTGTAATAAAATGGTAAGTGCTCAAATAAAGAAGAAAGTTTAAAGACCCTTTTCTTTAAAGTAGGGGATGGGGGAGTGGAGAGAAAAAAGCCTTCTCTTTAGTTCTTCAGGCTCTGTAACAGGTCTGTAGTACTGTATTGATCATTCATTGTCAACATCCTCAGTTCAATGGTTTCTGAAGTCTGTATTTTGATTATATTTAGTAACTTGCAGATTTTTTTTTTTGCTGAACTGGCTGCAAGACCCCAATTCCACTGTATTATAAGCATACAGTATGGGTAGGAACAGTCCAAATACTTTTTTTTTTAATGGCCTATAATCCTGCAATGGGGTTTGGCATCAGGATCATCTGAAGTTTCCTGAATACAAGGTACAACTGTGATCTACATCTCAGAAAAAAGCTCAACCAATAAACATCAGAAACTCTCACCCATGAGCTAACTCTGCTTCCATTAATGTCAGTGGGAGATTTATTGTAGACTTTAATGGGAGCAAATTTAGGCCAATATTTACGGCATTTGAAAATCCAGCCCTAGAGGTTTTAGCTTAAATTCAGGCTACTAAATCCACATTTGGGCACCTGTCAGCTCCCACTGAAATCATAATGTATCATTTCAAATAGGATAGACAGTGCCACCATTTTTGCCCTGAGAGGCTTCCCCTCCTGCACAGCTCTCCCCTCCCCCAGTGATTAATTCCCCATGTCTCCATTAGGTATAAGAGCATTCCACAAGGACTAAAATAATGTGGAAGCCATTGGAGCCCTTCAAACCCTGGATTAATCTTCTTCAGGACAAGTTATATAGCTGTTTGTAACTGGCCAGTACATGAATTATTAGCAATCCTTATTTATACAGAATCTTCTCTGTGTCCCACAGGGCCCCATGGAATACCGGCACACTAGCAAGAGATTGGCAGCATGCACAAAGCAGTGAATAAAGAGAACGCTAAAGCTGGGCTTCTTCATGTGCAGTCTCCCCTGATATCAGAAACTTTTTCTATTAGGAAAAAGAAGCCAGAAGCCTTTACCTACTAAAAAAGAATCTTTGATCTCCCCTTTTATGTTTTTTTCCCCAACAGGAGCCATGCCCGCATTACAGAAATAGCCATCTGCAAAACAGTTTGCAAGCTAGCCGTGAACACAGCTCGCTTTAGGAAAATAATAAACTTTCACATAAAGGCATGCATGTGGCATCAATTTTTGTGATGTTGCTCTCCCCCCACCCCCACCCCCACCCAAAAAAAAGAAGCAGCTTGTGTAGAAGATAGATGTCAAAGACATCAGTCCTACACACAACTGTAAATATTTGCCTTGAAAAAGCATGTGGTACATCCTGTAATTCTTGGCTGAGCCTGATAATCTGGTGGCAGCTTAATTGGTTGTTAGTGGACTAAAACAAAGAATCCGTTAAACAAATTAAATAAACATCTTGGGGCCTGATTTCTCAGAGGTGCTGAGCTGCTGCAGTCTTCGTTGGCTTCCATGCGAGTTTTGGGTGCTCAGTACGTCCGTAAATCAGAACTTTGGCTGGCAATTAAAAGTTAAAGCATAGTTCAAACATGGTCCCAGTCCCAGAATAAAATCCCCAAACCCAGATTTTCAAAAATGGGTGGCTAAAGTTAGGCTCCTAAATCCTTATTTATATTCCTGAATAATGGCTGGATTTTTCAAATCTGCTGAGCATTCGGTAGCTTCCAATCTGATTAGAGATGACTGTAGGGTAGGTTGGAAAACAATTCTGTTTTGAAAAAAAAAAAAAAAAAAGACCCTGAGGCTTTAAAATTGATCTCATGCCAATTCAGAATGAGACCTTTTGAATTTGTTTTTCCATGGAAAAAAATGTCATAGATTGTAAGGCCAGTAGGGGCCACATCTAATCTGACTTGCTATATAACACAGGCCCTAGAATTCCCACAAAACAATTCTAGTTTGTACTAGAACACATCTTTTAGAAAAGGGTCCAATATTGCTTTTATTGCCAGTAATGGAGAATCTTCCACAAGCCTTGGTAAATTGTTCCAGTGATTCATAAACCTCATTGCTAAAATTCACATCCTTTTTTCCTGATTGGTTGGAAGGATTTTTAGAACCCAGAAAGCTCCAAATCAGGAGCACAGACTTGAATTTACAGCTTTCATATCTCAGCTGGGTGCCCTCTCATTTTCCATACTGGACCCGGGGGAAAAAAAATACACTTTCTACAGAACCAACACACTTGTGCAAAACATTTTTTCCCCCAACCAGCTCTACATCAGAATAGATGCATAAAGGTGGAATTTATATTAAATGGGAAAGGTAGCAAATCTATTTAAAACTGAGAAAAGGAATTTTTTTTTAATACAACATATACTTAACCTGTGAAACTCAGTACCACAACAGAATATTGATGGCTAGCTGCCAACAGCAAGGATCAAAAAAAGATTAGGCATGTATCTGAAACATCCACAGTTGCAGTAGACAATGCACACACACAAAAAATAGAAGGAATATAAACTCTGTGCCTGAAGGCATGAGTCAGCCACTAACAGATGTGGGTTAGAAACTTCTGCTATGGACAGGACGTTCCACTATTGGGTTGCTGGCACCTCCGCTGGAACCTTCTGACACTGACCATTAACAGAGACAGGACATTGGACTTGATAAACCAGAGGTCTGCTCCAGTACGGTAATTCCTATGTTCTGGGTCATTATGGTGTACTTGATAACTGGAAAAAAGGGTCTCAATTCAATTTCGTAAGATTAATAGTAAAGTGGGCTACACATTGAATAAAGCCCTTTGCTTTGGGTTACCCACTGTATTTTATTTATTTTTTTATTTTGAATTGGAGGCCAGAGCATGCTTTCCTGAGATTGCAATGCAGTTAATTTTGTTTATTATGCAGGGGGGAAAAGAAAGTACAGTGCCCAACACAAGTGATCTGGATCTTGACTGGGGACTCTGATTTTACTGTAATAAATAGCAATTCCTTTTTGAACATATGGGATTTGCCTCCTTATTCTTCAGAAAAAAAGGGGCCATCACATTAAGTACAAATTTAAGGGATTCAGTAGCAGCCCCTGCCTGTGCTGTTAACAAACTATAGATGCAAATATTGTTCCCACTTCTTGGCTCCTGAGGAGAGACTTCTATTGATATGTTAATATCGTCTTTTCTCTTGTTTCCATGACCTGAGAGCTTAGAAGTTCCAGTATTAGCTACAGTACTTGCATGAAATAAAAGTAACTTATCATTCCTATATAAAAACTCAATGCTTTCTATAAATGCTTTAATGGGAGAACAGGAGTAAGAAATATTTTAAAATATGGAAGGTTACAAAGTTTCTCATAATCCGTCTTTAGTTATTCCAGAAACATGCTCTTTATCGTGATGTTCATATCAACGTTATTAGTATGCTGACATTGATATTAAATATAAGCAGCACACATTTAAAATGTGGTCAGAAAAAATAGATATAATCTAAGCCAAGGAGTGACTCATTATTTTCTGCATTGATACTTCAAACTGATTATTACGGTAAAAATAATCCACACAGAACAAGGAGGTTCTGTTATTTGTGTTTAAAGGTATTGTTGCATAGGATTTGCATATTGCATAGCAACAACAAACAGGTTGGACAGTAAGAAAGAACCAATCCATACACACACACACACACACACACACACACACTGGAGTGTCTGCACTTTCAGGTAGATGAATTGAGAAGTACTGGATCTGCTTTTTTCAAAATTTCAAAACTAATGACAGCATAAAAGTGAACATTCCAGCAGCAATGTGGTCCAGTATACAGGGCACAGGCCTGGAGTCAGGAGGCCTGTATTCAATTCACAGGTCTGCGACTCACTCACTTTGTGACCTTGGGCAAGTCAGGTAATCTGTGCTTCTGTTTTCCCATGTGTAAAATAGCTATAATTTTGTATAACTGCTCTAATAACGCTAACTGCTAATTTGTGCCTTTGAGGAACTGTCCCTCACTGAATGCAGGTTTCAGAGTATTTGTTAGTCTCTAAAAAAACAACAAAGAGTCTGGTGGCACCTTAAAGACTAACAGATTTATTTGGGCATAAGCTTTCGTGAGTAAAAACCTCACTTCTTCGGATGTTAGTCTCTAAGGTGCCACAAGTACTCCTATTTGTTTTGTTTGTTCAAGGTGTCACATCTGGCTTCCAGACACCGAACAGTTTCCCTACTTTGTCTCAAAATACATTTATCCTCCCAACAGGGACTAGTGTTATCAAGGGGTGGCTTAAAGATTCAATGGAACATATTATTGCATAAGAGCTCGTTCTGGAGAATATGAATAAACATTTCTGAAGGGCCTGCTGTTCATGACACAGATTTGTATGAGCCCATACTTCTGAACATGCATGAACCTGACTTATCTGTGGACACAGGGAATGTTTTGCTTCCATGACTCAGGCGTGAATGAAAATGCACGAACACTTTGCTTGAGCGATTTAAATAATGTGGGCCTATGTGGTCAAAATGTTACCTAGCACAATAGATCAAGTATCTTACAATTCCTGAGCTGCACCCTGTCATACTGTTTTTACATGCAGTTAAGTTCTAAAATGAAGCAGTACGTTTTTTGGGTTTTTTGGATTTTTTTGTTTTTTTGTTTTTTTGTGTGGTGTGCATGTCAGCAACTTTCATTTTACAGTTCTCACTTGTCATTTTGTAAAATTAACAGAAAACTGCATCCATTTTTCTCACCCCTGAAGTCTGCAGTTTCCATCAACAGAGGAAAGCATTTTCACAAAAGCACTTCTTGCTCTATTTTAAAATGTCAAAGCACTGATCTGAGAGAAGGGCACAGTGACCCTGAAACATCGGTGAGCAGAACTGTGTTCCTATAACAAACTGCCAAAATAGTTTATAGACCTAGAATCCTCCAGGTAGTTCCCCAAATCCACAGACTGTTCTTGAGGGCCAATGTTTGCTTTGGGATACTCACATTAGTAGGTGTGTATGAAAAATATATTCTATATGGTCAGCTAGCTCCTCAGTGACTGCACACCTGAAATGTGAGAACATTTTCACACCCTAGGGTCAGGTTTAATTTCTGCTTCTGCAATGGTACAATGTGGCTAAGTGAAGCAGGATACTAAGGGTACGTCTACACTTACCTCCGGGTCCGGCGGCAGGCAATCGATGTTCTGGGATCGATCCCGGAAGTGCTCGCCGTCGACGCCGGTGCTCCATCTCGGTGAGAGGAGTACGCGGCATCGACGGGGGAGCCTCCCTGCCGCGTCTGGACCCGCGGTAAGTTCGGACTAAGGTACTTCGAATAACGTAGCTGAATTCGCATACCTTAGTCCGAAGTGGGGGGTTAGTGTGGACCAGGCTTAAGGCCATGTCTACACTAGCATTTATATCGGCAAAACTTTTGTTGCTCGGGGATGTGAAAAAACACACCCAACATACGTTTTGCTGGCATAAGTGGTCATGTGCACAGCACTACGTCAGCAGGAGATCGGTAGCTGGTTTTATTATGTCAATGGGAGAGCTCTCTCCCACTGACAATGCTGCTACACGAGCGTTCTTACAGAGCAGGATGTTGTTAAGGTCCTTTCTTCAATACAACCTTTAACTCTGGTGTATCAGAGGACATGTCTACACTTGCCATTTAAAGCAGAAAAAGTACCCTTTTTGCTCAAAAACCGTGGGAGCGTCTACACTCGCCAATGACTTTTTGCAGTGAAACGCAGAAGTTTCACCGCAAAAAGAAAACCACTTCCACGAGAGGTGTACAGCTCGTACCAGAGATGCTTTTGCAGTGATGAGCAAGTGAAGACATGTTCTTCCTGTTTACGCAGCTTTTAGCCTCCGCAGGATATGCCACAGTGCCTAGGTGACCACTCTGGCCAGCAGCTCTGCTGCTCTGACGCCAGGTAAACAGACATCCACCCCATCTCCTGTAAAGCCCGGGAACTTTGAAACTCCCCTTCCTGTTTTCTTGGCAAGTGCTCACTTATCATCTGGCCAGGTGACAATGCCTGCTCCACGGCGCAAACGATCCCCTGCTTGGAGCAATGCTGAGCTACTGGAGGTGATCGGTGTTTGGGGAGAGGAGACTGTGCAGGGACCCAGGATGCCCCGCAATCACCCCCCACACATACACACACTTCCCACAAGACCTATCGTCAAAATGAAGAGAGCTGCACTGTGCAATAGCTGCCCTCAGTAAGCTGCTCTCATCCATGATGGAAGTGCTGCAAATGTAAACACTCTCTGACGCCTGTGGAAGTAAGTGCCTACACAAACCAGTGCTTTTCTTTCACTGGTTCGCTATCACCAGTGAAACCGACAGCGCAAAAACTCTGCAAGTGTAGACATAGGGGCAATTGTCAAGGGGCAATTCTATTGTAAACTGGTTCTCTGGGAAAAGCTGTAATGTAGAGGGGGCCTTAATCCTTTATCAGAAATATGTATTACAAGTATTTAAAGGGAGAATCAGGGTAAAGTATTAGGTCATCTTAAGAGACCACATCTCCCCTATTCCCCACCATGTCAGTCAAGATTTATAGAGGTGTTCTTGATGTCCATTCCAAGAACTCCGGCAGGGCATTATCGATTATCTTGTCTGTGGAACCCGCTCTTTTCGATAGTTCACTACAGCCTGAGTTTGTTGCTCACCTAATAGCTCACCTTAATTAATTACCCTCCTTACAGTTGGTATGGCAACACCCATTTTTTCATGTTCTCTGTGTATATATATTTTCCTACTGTATCTTCTACTGCATGCATCTGATGAAGTGGGTTTTAGCCCACAAAAGCTTATGCTCAAATAAATTTGTTAGCCTCTAAGGTGCCATAAGTACTCCTGTTCTTTTTGCTGATACAGACTAACACGGCTACCACTCTGAAACTTGTCTAGATTAGTGAAATTACATTACATTGACACAATTGCACTAATGCAAAGCCCTAATGTAGATACAACACAACAGAGGAAACCCTGTTTTGCACTTGTGCAGTATATCTGCATTTAGGGTCTATATTGGTGTAATGACATCAAAGTAGTTCAACGTTTCCTAATCTGAATCTCCCATGTTTGTTCTGGTCTTTTAATAGATCACCCTGTTGCAGCAGGGCAGGAGTTTGCTGTTTAACTTTGCAGTCATCCATTTGTGTGGCCAATCTTCATTGGGGGTTTGTGTGTGTGTGTTTAAAATGAACATGTAATGTCCCCGTGCCAAAGGAATGGGTAAGTATATTATGATTTTTTTTCTCGTTATCTTTTGTTTCCATTTTGTGTTTTAAAAATCCTTACAAATAAAACCCCAGCCAGTGTTTCCTTCTTAATCCAAACCCTTGCAAATCTATGATTATAGACCAACTGGATTCCTGAGTACATTGTAGAGGATTAGCTTTGTTTTGTTTTTTGGGGAGGTTTATTGCAAACTCATCCTGAGCTGTGGTCACTTTATAGGATCTGCTAAATACACAGTGCTCAAGTTCATTGTTTCAGCAGAGTGCTAAAGGGTTTGCCTGATGTAATTAACATATTGGTTGGAAAACAGAAAATTAACCATTTGAAGACTTTCATGCTGAAAACTACTCTGTCTGCTCAGGAAGGAGTGTTGTTGGGGTGGGGAACATAGTTATGGTCTTCATTAAAGTGTGGACAGCAGCATCTTTTTAATTGTTTCTATTATTGTTTGATTAACACCATTATTGCCCTGGAAACACTGTGGTGGAGAATTCTGATTCACGTCTCCTGATCAGATATATCCCCTTTATCATCTGCCCTTGGTCAGGTCAGATGTGATAGGTAGAGCCCTTCCGGACAAAGCAACAAAACAAGACATTTGGAGAATCATTAGCTTTGTATTTGGACAGAAAATGGCCAAGATATTTAATATGTTACTTTGCATGTGTGGCAAGTTTTTTCCATGAGGATTTTTTACTACATGTGATAATTAACATTTTAAAGTCTGAGGAACAAATTTTGCTCTCTGTAACACCAGAATAAATCTGGAGTGACTCCACTGTAAACTCTTCACGCTGGAGATTGTTTTTCCAATCTTGATTTGAGGATCTGGGCCAAAGTCCCCAAGGTAGTTAGGCACTAAACTTCCATTGATTTTAATGGGAGTTTAGTACCTAAATTCCTTGAGGATCTGGGCCAGTGTGTTCAACTAATAAATAATAATGGTGGAATTGAATTTGACCATATGTATTTGGATGGAAAAATTGTATAGAAACATTTATTAAATAACTGACTTGATGAATTTGTTTGGTCTCTTATAAAAAAGGAACATCTGAAAGTGACATTTTTCTGCTGAGTTGAAGCATGGCTTCCCTGGTTGTGGGAATACTTTGTGGATTAAAATTTCAGTAACTGAACCTTATTTTATCTGATTTACACCCACATTGTAGCAGCTTTGTTCACATTTTACAGGTGTAAAATGTGAACAAAATGGAGGTCAGTCACCCTTCTGAAAATGTATTCCTTTATTTCACTTTTAAATCACTCAAGGTATGGCAAGAGGGTTGTAGGAAATTCAAGATTTTCCTATGGGGCAGGTGACTAAAGCAGACTTACACACCTAGTATGCATTGACATGATTAATCATAATAGGCCAGATTCTGAGACAACACGTAATTTTCAGTGTACTGGAAACAATGCACACCCTTTCACTCTTTTAGTAAATATTCATATCTGTAGAATAAGTGTATTGAAAAAATCTAAACAATCTGTGCATAAAAGAGTTAGAGGTTTATTTCTCATTCCGCATACATAGTTCATTCACCTATCTGATATTAAAAGCCAGGACCACTAAGAAACTGTCTGAGATACTTTGTCTTTTTAATGCATCATGGGATATTCATTGTACTGAAACAGCATTAGCAATAGCCACCATTTTGCAGCAATTCTAGTGTTGAAACGAAATGGTGCCTGCTCATCGTTCACTCCCCAGCTGTCTTTTGCCTTTGCCACTCCTCCTCCAATGAAACCTTTCACTTACAGGCCTTTTAAAAAGATGAAGAAGGAGAAAGAAAAGCACTGGCTAATGCAAACTTCTATAAGTTAAAACCAAAGAGACAGGCCTGATTACAATAGGGCCATTTTTTCACAAAAATCTATACATCTATTTAAAGACAATCTAATCTCAAAAAGCCCGTACTGCCGATCATGTTTCTCTAAATCATGGACATTAAGGAAAGAGGTTCTTAGCATTTAATGGTGAGTCTTGCTTTAATATATGAGCAGCTCCTAACTGATTTCAATGCAATTTGACACTAGTGCAGTACAAGAGTGAGAGGGGGAGAAAAGAAAGAAGCTATATAGCTTAAAGCTAGTGAAGTATATGTTTATTTATAATAGGAGTAGTTATTTTTTTGTTGTGAGAAGATTAAATAAGTATTTTGCTGGACGAGTGATTGCCAAAAAATTGTCACCACTGTTGTTTTGCAAACGATTACACTTCTGCAGTGTCTTAGATATCATGGTAACATTAACTAGGCAAAAGGTGAAATTATAGAGACTTTATTGATGACCACTGTATAAGTCCTACTAAAAAGGTGATTTAAAAAAATCAAAATAGACATTTTTATAAGCACACAAAAACTAATAAAATAGTTGTAGGGGCCACTTTTTATGTGTCAGGGAAATAAAAGATACACAATTTAAATATGTTCCTGTACCTGAGCCTTTTACTCTATTTATGGATTAATGCAAGGGTAGGCAACCTATGGCACGGGTGCCAAAGGCAGCATGCGAGCTGATTTTCAGTGGCACTCACACTGCCCGGGTCCTGGCCACCGGTCTGGGGGGCTCTGCATTTTAATTTAATTTTAAATGAAGCTTCTTAAACATTTTAAAAACCTTATTTACTTTACCTACAACAATAGTTTAGTTAGAGATTATAGACTTTGGCCTTGGCTACACTTGGGGATTAACAGCGCTGCCGCGGCAGCACTGTGAAGCGTGAGTGTAGTCGCGCCGCCAGCGCTGCGAGAGCTCTCTCGCAGCACTGCAAGTACTCCACCTCTCCGAGGGGAATAGCTTGCAGTGCTGTGAGCGAGCGTGCAGCACTGCAGGCACTGATTACACTGGCGCTTTACAGCGCTGCACTCGCTGCGCTCGGGGGGGGGGCATTTTCACACCCCTGAGCGCAGCAAGTTGCAGTGCTGTACAGCGCCAGTGTAGCCAAGGCCTTATAGAAAGAGACCATCTAAAAATGTCAAAATGTATTACTGGTATGTGAAACCTTAAATTAGAATGAATAAATGAAGACTCGGCACACCACTTCTGAAAGGTTGCCGACCCCTAGATTAATGTATGTAAGGTGCTTAGAGATAAGCCAAGTTTATAATAGAAACTTTTGCTAGTATAGTAATGTCAAAAAAATAAAATAAAATAAAAAAAAGTCACACTCCTAGCCAGCATCATTTTATGCCAGCAAAAGCCCTGAAGGTAGATGTGGTTATCCTGACATTCAAGTGTTCTAGCTGGAATAGTTTATTTCTTTTGGGGTAGTGGTATAAGCTATACTGGCAAAAGAACTCTTGCTGAACCTCTGCTAGGAGGTTTGGTCAGTGTAGCTACACTGGCATATCTCTAATGTGTGTGGCAAACCTGTTCTATTGTAGGCCTGGCCTTGAGTTGTTATCTAGAGGCTCATTTTGTGGCCTCCTGTGAGGGAAGCACACTGATGGGCAGACCCAGAACCCAGTTGTGACTCAGAGAATCACAACTGGGTTCCTAGGTCTGCTCCTTGCTCTGGCGTGGGGGCCAGGAGTGGCGTAACTTTTACTAGCCCTATGCTAAGGCCTGATGCAAAATTTACTCCTCTGCTGTGCCAGCGCAGCTATGCTGGTCAGTGCATAGATAGGAGGGAACTGAGACCCCACCACCCTTGTCTGCCCACTCCTTCCATGCGTGCAAGAGAGGGAGTAGACCCTGTGAAAAATATTCTTCCCTGATCTGGCACCTGTGATGTACGTAACCTGCCCTATGTCCCCTACTCTCTTGGGCAGGCAGATAAGGCAGCTCACAACTGACCCCCAAAATGCTAAGTAATACCAATTATTATTCAAAAACTTGAAGTATATGAGAGTCCATGGTCATTTCTGACTCCATTAGAAGATTTTTAATGTGATTCATGCCTGCTTAATGCTATAAGAATAATACAAACATCACGATATTTTTCAGCAGTAGATCCCAAAGGCTCAGATTCTCAAAGATGGTCAGGCGCCTAAATCCCATTGATTTTAAATACCTTTTGAAGATCTGGGACAAAGCACTTTTACCAAGAAGGTCAATATCATTATTCTCATTTTAGACAGGGGGAAACTGAGGGACAAAGGGACTTGCTGAAAATCATCCAAAAGGCTTGTGGCAGAGCCAGGAATAGGACCCAGGTCTCCTGAGTCTTAGCCCAGTGCTCTGTCACTTAGGCAGCATTGCCTCCCATACCCTGCTAGACTTGTGTGTAAGTTACAGAAGCATGTTGGAGCCCTACTGCAACTGGGGATGGGATCTTGAGCATGATTCTAGCTAGCGTTGTTCCCTGCTCCTTTGGAGCACTCTGTGCTGTACAGCCCAAGGCTTCCCGGAGGCACACTGTGGATGCATGAGCCTGGTTGTGAAAGTGATTTGTCTAAACCGTATTACCACAATAGTTCTCAAAACCAATGTCATCTTCTATTAATACTGGCAGTTTCATGTTTCTCTTTCCCCTTTCCCCCCCACTCCCCCCAACTAATTTTCTAGCATTAAGCAAAATTGGGGCTGGAGCCAGAGCACAGTAACTTTTACACAGCGATGGACTTAAAACTTTAACCGCAGTAACAACAAGGTGTTACAGCTTCTTAGATCTCATTAAAAATGTTCTTCCTTCCCTTTCTTTGAGCATAACCAGACTTGTCACTGCTTAATAAAAATGAAATGTCATCAGGATGGAGCAGTTTTGCTTCCAGGATACCTAATACGCTCGGTCTATTCTTTTAATCATTTAAGTATGATTTGCATCAATGTTTACAGCTGCCGAACATTTACAGTTACACAGCTATTATATCTTCTATCAGCTGAATGAACTGCTGTTTACCACTGTACAGGCTAGCAGAGAGAATGATAGATGTTACACATCTGAAAGCTTATGCTGAAATAAATTTGTTAGTCTCTAAGGTGCCACAAGTACGCCTGTTCTTTTTGCGGATACAAACTAACACGGCTGCTACTTTGTAAGATGTTACACAACAGCCCTTCTAATGGAGATCAGTTCCTTCAAGGACAGAAATACATTGAGCCAGGTTGTGCAACCTCATCTGCATGATTTTTTAAATGTATTAATTATTATTATTATTAAAGGGTGAAATTCTCTCTAGTGAAGAGGGCTAAGTGCTATACAGACATATTTCACGCCACCTCAATATCCCAGAGAGGGATTCCAGCATGCCAGCTCCAAATAGACCTGTGACAGAAGAGTCCTTATGGTATCCATTGTCTGGAAACTGACAGTGAGGGATAAGGAAGAGCAGTCTTTGGGCAGAGACCTTCTTTTGTTCTGTGTTGTACAGGGTCCTGGTCCATTACTGGGACTCCAAGACATTGCAGTAATAGTGCCATAATTTATATTCTATGGGATGGAATGGCAACAGAGGAGGGTGTCCCATTCAGCACCATGCTCTGCCAATATATGTCCTGCAGTCCTTACTCTGTCCTCAGTCTGGGAAGTCTCCTAATGATGCCAGGTGAGTTTTTTTCTGAATAAGGAATGCAGTACTAGGCCTTTAGAAAATCTATGTTCTTCTAGAGGCACCTTAGAATTTCTTTTGCCGTCACAATTTTTTCCTTCTGTGGATATGTCTTCACTGCAGAGTTAGTCCAAACTCTTACTTAGGTGTTGCTTCTACCTATTTTCTATGCACCCACCCTCCCACACATTCTCTCTCTCTCACTTCAGTTTAGTGGTGCTTTCAGCCCAGGCTAGGTGGCCTGGTTGCAAGTGTGGGTTTGAACCTGGGTTTCACTTTCATTCCCATGACCTCATTTGCACTGGAGAATTAAACTGGGTATAATTAAAAACATTAATCTGTCTGTTTTGCAGGTTAAATCACTCATATCCTGATATTCCCCCAGTGCCTTCCTACAAGGTCTCCCATAATTCACTGAGAAAGAACCATAGAGTGGCTCAGCTTACTGCAGCATAAAAGAATCATGGGATATGCTCAAAAGTCCCAGTGAGAGACAGGGCTGTGCAGAATCAGCAAGGACACAGTAACTTGGGTAGGGCTGCTTATACCCAATGACCTGGGATAAATCTGTAGCGAGGACAGACCCTATATTGGGGTCTTTTGCAGTGAAGAAATTTAGAAGAGTTTTAAACAAGCTAATCAAAACCAGCATACAATTCTTCTCTTTAAACAGTTCTACTTACCTACTCTTCAGTGAAGCAGACTGTATTGCTATCAGCAATGTTTTGACTTTAAGGAGCAAAAAAAACGATGGGTTTCTATTTATCAGATATAGGGTTAAATTCATCCCTAATGCAAGTCTGTTAAAGACAACAGATATACCAGTTTGGCCCCTAATCTTTTATTGGGTTAATTTTCAACTGATTTTTACTTTTCACTGCAATTTCTGGAAGATTATTTTCCATGACCTCATCTGCACTGGAGAATTAAACTGGGTATAATTAAAAACATTAGGATCGGCCCATGTGAAACTGGCCTACTACGAACTGTCCACTTCCTCAGTCCTATTACACTTGAATTTATTTTCCACATCCACACACAGCAACATGATAAATCAATGGGTAGTTTACCCCCTGGGAGATTTCCATTATTTGCATCTGAAGAAGTGAGGTTCTTACCCACGAAAGCTTATGCTCCCAGTACTTCTGTTAGTCTCAAAGGTGCCACAGGACCCTCTGTTGCTTTTTACAGATTCAGACTAACACGGCTACCCCCCTGATACTTGACCCCTGGGAACCTATCACATAGTTCCCAGCACAATTGCTCTGCATAGTGTCTTCTGGGAGGAGATTATAAGAGAGTGACTGGTGTTGGAAGGACTAGTTGTAATGTGCCAACTAATTATTATTTGACATTTGTATTGCAATACTATCTAGAGGTCAGACATCGGATCTCATTGTGCTAGACACTGCACACACACACACACACACACACACACAAATATCTGCCCAAAGAGCTTAGTTTGCCAGCACGTCATCATCTATACAGTAGCACTGTTATATTCTAAGCCAGGAATACAAGTTATTTGGAGCTTGTCTACATGTCAACATTTACCATTTGTTCTGACATGTTTATACAGGTATATCTATACTGGTATAACCTCCAGAATGTAGACATTCTTGATGGAAAATAAGGATGCCCACACATGGGGTTTTATTGGTATAACTACATCAAATTAAATTTGCATCCTAGGTTATACTGAAAAACTTTCCTATGTAGATGAGGCTTTAGGCTTGTTCTCAATAGGACTAACAAAAATGGGATGAGGCCACCTTTAGACTGTGGGTATGTTTACACTATGAAATTAGGTTGATTTTTAGAAATAGATTTTATACTGTCAATTGTGTATGTCCACACTAAGCGCATTAAGTTGGCGGAGTGTGTCCTCACTACCATGGCTAGCATCGACTTACAGAGCAGTGCACTGTGGGTAGCTATCCCACAGTCTCCGCCGCCCATTGGAATTCTGGGTTAAGCTCCCAATGCCTGATGGGGCAAAAACATTGTCACAGGTGGTTTGGGGTACATGTCGTCAGTTGCCCCTCCCTCCGTGAAAGCAACGGCAGACAATCGTTTTGCACCAGACACCAGGGTGATTAGAAGAGCACAGCAAGGTGTGCTGTGCATCAAAGAGGCTCTGAAAACCAGTCTCATGACTGGCCAGGCTTGTGTGTGTTTCTCCTTGATGCAAACCCACCCCCTTTGTTGATTTTAATTCCCTGTAAACCAACCACCCTCCTCCCTTCGAAATAAAGTAACTATTGTTTTGAAACCATGCATTCTTTCTTTATTAATTAAAAAAAAATTTAAAAAAGAGATAACGGACAAGGTAGCCCGGGTGCGGTGGGAGAGGAGGGAAGGACAAGGCCACATTGCTTCTTGTAGCCACACTAAAAATCAAATTGTTTGAATGACAGACTTCTGTTGCTTGGGCCATCCTCTGCAGTGGAGTGGCTGGGTTCCCAGAGCCTCCCCCTTGCGTTCTTGGGCATCTGGGTGAGGAGGCTATGGAACATGGGTAGCAGGGGAGGCGGTTATACAGTGGACGCAGCGGGTGTCTGTGCTCGTTGGCTTTCCTGCAGCTCCAAAAGACGCTTCTTCATGTCCATTTGCTCCCCGAATAGATGCTTCATCATGTCTGTTTGCTCCCCCATTAGCCTCAGCATCGCGTCCTGCCTCCACTCTTCACGCTCACTTAATTCTTTCTTGGCCTGTGCCACTGAATGCCTTCATGCATTAAGCTGTGCCCTATCAGTGTGGGAGGACTGCATGAGCTTGGAAAACATGTCATCGCGAGTGCGTTTTTTTCACATTCTAATCTGCGATAACCTCAGGGACAGAGAGGATAGGGAGAGCGTAGCAACATTCTACGCTCTACGATTCTGGGGGGACTGCATGGTCACCTGTGCTGCTGAGTTCACCATGCTGACCAAACAGGAAATGCAATTCAAAAGTTCCCGGGGCTTTTCCTGTGTACCTGGCTAGTGCATCGGCGTTCAAAGTGCCGTCCAGAGCAGTCACAATGGAGCACTCTGGGGTAGCTCCTGGAGGCTAATACTGTCAATTTGCTTCCGCACTACCCCAAATTCGACCCAAAGTCGATTTTAGCGCTACTCCCCTCACCGGTGAAGAGTACAGAAGTCAATTTTAAGAGCACTGTAGGTCAACGGAATGGGGTTGGTTATGTGGACGCATTCATTTTTAAATCAACCTACTGCGGCTAAATTCGACCTAACCCCGTAGTGTAGACCAGGGCTGTTTGTCAGAAATGTGTGTGTAAACACCCATTGTGGTAGAAGCTAATGATATTAATTTAGCATGCCAGAATTCTGCAATGTAGACAAAGCTTGTGCATTTGTTCTGGTTTAAAAGCACTTCATTACATTTTTGCATCAGTTCTGCATTAGTACACAATAATTTCTTCTTTTATCAAATCTGTTTCTCTAAGAGTTTAGGCCCTTATTCAGCAAACCATTCTTGTTCAGCTAAGCACTTAAGCATGTGCTTAACTTTAAGCACATGGTTTCAGAGGTTCAGTGGAGTTTAGTGGAATATGTCTAAGGCCTTGTCTGCTCTAAAAATGTTATGACAATTTCCCACTCTTCTTTTCCCAGGTCAGCTCCACTGGTGGAAGCAGAGGTAAAAAGATAAACAGGAATAGCCCAGAGTAGTCACAGACTTCATAGGCTGACATATTTGGGAAACGCTATAGGGTAAAGCTATATCATTGACCATTGTCTCTAGCACTGTATTCTACAAAGGTGTGACCAAGTGATGGTCAGAAAATGGGAAAATTTTACATGAAAATTGTGCCAAAATTGTTTATTTTACCTAAAAAAGAATACCAAGAAATTTTTTTCGACCAGCTGTAGCTTAAACCACTGCCTATTACAATTATATATAACTTATGTCAGTTGAATTCATTTTTTCTGTCTTATGTTGCTAATTTTCTTCCTTTTTATGTCTTTCTATTCCTATTATGTATAGTTGTCTCAATATTTTGCAATCTGGTTGACAGTATCTAATTCCCTCTCTCCACTTCCTCCCATGAATTCAATGTTCTCTTTAAGTGTTATGCCCCTCCTTTATCTGGATCTTGCTTTCCCTGGGGGCATCAAGCTGTGACCGTCTAAATGAAAGAGATCCTAAGCATTCCAGTGAAATACACAGGAAAATCCTTAATCACAAGTGGAGAATGGAAACTTTTTAAAACTGCCTAAAGATTAAACCAAAAATGATGGCCCTCTCCCTTCAAAATAAGTGAGACTCAGAAGGTTTGTTATTTCCCTTTTCAGTTTCTCTTTACTCAACAGGCCTCTTAAGGCCTGATACGTTCATACAAATGATATGTGATTATTATGTTTTACTAACTACATGGTTTGTGCTTTAAGGCTTGACCAGAAATACAAGATATTACCTCACCCACCTTGTCTCTTGTAGTATAACTTTGGCACTTTTAATTCAACCCTGCAATGATTAACTGATAACCAGGTATTTTCTGTGAAACATCTAATACAAACAGATGCTAATTCCCTACATATAATGGAAATCAGAACAAATGTTTACTTTTAACACTGTGGTTTTTCTCTTGTAACTATAGTAACAACAAAGTTCACTATAGCAGCACAGGAAGGATTCATCTTAGAAATACATTTTATTCATGTAAAAACAGAGACAATTCTAAAAGGAAGTTTTTCAATGTTGTTTTGTTTAATTTCTGTTTAATATCCTCAATTTCTTCAAGCTATTATCCGGATAATAATAATAATGGCATTTCTTGCTTCTTGTAAAACTTTTTCCATTTGGGTGAACGTGTCACTGAATAACCAGCTAGCACTTGCCTTACAATTGGACACATCAATTAGCCACCTGTCAAGCTTACTGCATTTACGTCTGAAAATAAAAGGGCTTTTGAATGAATGGGTTTGTCATAAAATTCTGTTGAAGGAAATACTGAAGACACCAATTCTGTATGTGTTGAAGAAAACGAATCAGTATAGAACAGTATAGAGTTATTCTATTTCCTCCTGCTATTAGACATCGTTATTAGGGTCTTCACTGCAGAGTTAACTCTAGTGATTGGCAGCCATGTCTGAGAACCAGGTTAGCCTAGCCTGGGTGTGAGCAGCCACAGTGCAAAGCCCTACCTGAGGTACTGTGTCCTCTCTGATGCTGCGCTCCCCCACATGTTGCTAAGTCCCATGGTTCTTTGTTTTGCAGTAAGCTGAACTACTCTGATTCTTTCCCAGTAAGATGTGGGAGAACTTGTCTGTCCTTTGGGCATACAGAGGGGGGATTGTGGGAAGGTACCACAGAACTATCAGCACGTGAGTAATTTAACCTGCATCCTCACTTCATAGTGAACAGGTTACCAGCCTGAGTTAAAGTAGAACCCAGATTCTAACCCACACCCCCAGCCTGTGTTGAAAGTACCACTTAATTCGGGTGAGGGGGTTTTGTGTGCAGACAGAAAGTGGGTTAGGAGCAACACTAAAGTAAGAGTCTGCCGCAGTATAGTTGTGCCCAATTAAAATTATGACATGTACAGATCTCCTTTGAGGAAGAGTTTATGTATTCAAAATGGCCAAAGAGAACACTCCTGTAAGGTTCCTCTTATTTATTCATGGTTAGTATCACAGTACACATTTCTTCACTATTCCAGTAAATTCAGAATTACTGACAAAATTTCCATAGCTAGATTGCACAAACATAATGCAATGTGGCATGAATAATGTATGTGTCAACTGCCATATATAGGTCTGCATTTCCAGTGGAGTTCACTCATTTTAGACAGAACAATTTGGGGTGCTCAACTTGAGACTACCTGGTATCTCCCCTGGATCAACCAGAAATTGATGCACCCAAAATTAGTGGATACTTTTAAACCTGTAATTGACAGAGAGTGCAAGCACAATGTTATTATACGTAAATATATTATACACTCCCATAGATTCAACTATCCCGATTCCATGTTTCTTAGAAAGACAATCTGCTAGTAGCACAGCAGACTACAGTAAATATTAAAATAAATAATAGCACTATTATAGATTGCAAGTTTTTGTTGCTGTTTGTGTGTGTACAGTGTTTAATACAGTGGGGGGCCCTAGTCCGTACTGGGACTCCAATGCAGTATCACAATACAAATAGCAAATAGTAACAACAGTAAGATACTAATACTTTCTTTTCTGTAAAATGTTTTTATGCTGTTGCTCCTCATGGCAAATGGGCGTCTACTTGTTTTCCATCTGTCTCTTAAGTGCTTTCTTTTGGTCATTTGTAACACAATTTGAAGTAAGTTTATATGTATAACATTTCGAGGCAAAATGGTCAAACAGTCTGAATATCTGTTTCATACAGAGTTACGCCAAGCAGTTTAGAGCACACTTCTGAAATTCCTTCAAAAAGAGTGCAGGCACACAAGAAAAAAAGAAAACTAGATACAACATCAATTCCTCCCCCCCACACCACCAAAAAAAAAAAAAAAAAAAAAAGGCATTTCAATGTTAATTCCTTAACCCGGTCTTAGAAATGCATGCTGGCAAGTGATACCCTGTAGCCAATGCCACATTGCTACAGGAGTCCATCTTATGCAGGGTGAAAATTTCCCCCATCATCCAGGCTATTGAAGTCAATGGGAGTTTTGCTGCTGACTTCAGTGGGGCCAGTATTTCACCCCTAATATTAGGTTTCAGAGTAACAGCAGTGTTAGTCTGTATCTGCAAAAAGAAGAACAGGAGTATATTATAATATTATAATATAATATAATATAATATAATAATATTATAGCTTTCTAATTCCTGGTGTTTTGCCTTTTGGCACTGATTGTTCTTCTTGCCGTTCTTCTTTGACAGGCACTGAAATTATATAGGATGGCATATAAATCCTAAATAGGATTTCAGTTGCAAGTTTATTTGTAGATGTTTTACTTTCACAGAATCAATTAATTCAACCTCCCTTGTCTTGTCTAAGGTAGTTCCAGAAGATGAGGATTTAGCCCTTAAAGTTCCCCTGTGTTTGATATTCTGAGTCAGTGTAAAATATTATATAGAATTTCCTTTTCGTGAGTCTTCTGCCTTTCTGTACCCTGTTAAATGGCTTCTTCTGCCTATAAAACTGCACAATATATGAAAACCTCAGAGTAAAAAAAAAAAAAGTCATGAATATAATTTTCCATGCTCTGTCATTATGATTTAACAGTGATTTTAATCATAAAATATCTTCATTGCACGCATGTGTGCATACAAACATAGTTTTCTAAAGTTATCTGATTCTTCATTTATGTCCCTAAAGGCATGGGTACTAAGTACAAACATATGGGAGCTGTATACCTCTAATGTGGAAGCTCACTATCTAATTTTGAGCATTAAGGCATAGTATAAAAGGAGTAGATGGAAAATTACTCAGTATGAAGAACTCATTTTTAATAAGCTGAAATGGGATATCAGCATTACTGAGCACTTATGAACAATAATTTAGTTTTCTGCAGGACTGTCAGTCCAGTACAGAGAGGAAGGATGGAAAAACAGCAGGGAGTGTCTTGAGAGATTGTATTGTTCATTTAATGGGTTAACTACAGTACATTAAAACATAAAGCCCTTCTTTAAAGTGGTGAATTCAATCAATTATTATTCAACAGATAAAAGAGCTTCAAGACAGGTGCTGAGCTATTGACCCCTTTGCAAAAATATTGTGTGTTTCAAAAGATAAGCTGCTTGCAAATGTATTCTTTCAAAGGGTGAGAAATGGTAGAAAAGACTAGGTAGTCAAGGCATTCTCACCAAGGTGACAAAGTGTACTTAATACAAATTTACATTTATAGTGTGAAATTTAATTAACTTGTTTATTAACTGTCTTCCCCCCCCCCCAAAGTGCTGGTGGGTTTTGAGTTTTTTTGCTGGATTGGTTCCAGAATAGAATCAAAGATCGAATTTCTTTATTCTAGGACAGCAACTCAGAGAAACGAAATCTCTCTATGCGGGGATGTAAATGCAATTTTCTAAGACGCTGTATAACAAGCTGGGCTTGTTTCAAGCCAAAAGAGTTTAACTTGATTGACTTTACTGCTTTGCTGTTTAGTTGCACTTGAGTGACTTCATTAAAAAGGAAGGCAGTTACTTAATCATACAATCCAAACTACTAGTGTCATTTGCAGTTTCCTGTTCCCTTTTTATTCAGTGAGTTGAATATGAGTTTTATAAAGTTCTGTTAGATATCATTTTTTTTAAATTAGCATTTTCTTAAGAATGTATCAGTCTTGGAGCAGGACATGCTTTAGTATGTCTCCTGTTGAAAACCACTTCAATTAAATTAAATAATACTTTGAAATATTATAACCTCTTGCATTCAGGAACTTCAGCACATTTTACAAGTGATGGATTAAGTCTCAAAACATACCTGTGAGGTTGCTTATTATTGTTTATTAGTAGTACTACAGTAACACCAAGAGGCTGCAAACAGTGTCTCATAGTTCTCTGCCCTCCTCCCCGCAAAAAAAAAAAAAATCGTTACTCCAAAGATTTATAATGCAAGTATAAGAGAAGAGACAATAGGTGAATACAATAGACAGGGCAGCACATGTTAACAGTGAGGTTATTATTATTAGTGTAAAACAGTCCCAGCGTATCTGCTGCCTAGCCGTTGAAGACATTACAGCTGAGATGAGTTTTAAGGAAGGTTTGTCATGGTTTTGCATACTTATTTGGGGAGCTCCTTCCCGCATAAATACTTGTCAGATGGTCAAATACTATTTTTGCCATGTTACAAATAGCCAAACTGAGGCGCAGAGGTCAATGGGCATGTTTCCCGCCCCCAGCTTTTACATGTACATGTACAATTCTGTGCACACTTTTCATGTACAAACACCTGTGCGTGAACTTAAAAATAAAAAAAAGGTTAATGTCTGTGTGGTGTAAACAAGTGTTCGTGCATTTGCAAAGCCCAGTGGGACAAATGTATTACAAAGTAGAAAACTCTAATACATCAGTACGTGCAGCTATAGAACTTTTAAAAGTAGGTATGCAGGAATTTGCATCTGCAAAGTGCAAGTTCCTGTGACTGGACATTAGAGTTCCATTACAAATTCGCCTCTCACAATTTACCAGCATCAGTGAGGAAATCTGATAGAACCACAAAATAAGAGCAGATCTCCTGATTCAATGTCCTTTAGCCCTAAGGCTATCCTAACTAAATGGTGCCAACGTTATTTAGAATAATCTTTGCTTCCTCCATGTACTATATATTGTACAGGAGTTGTCTTTCAAATACTAATAGCTCAGCAAGTGATCAGTTATTTTGTACATCTAGGTGTTCATTTCTCAAATGTACTGTTCTGCATCCATTGTGTTTTGTTTGCTCTAGAACAGCTGTTTCAGGAATTTAAAATGATAAATTTATAATTTAATTGAGATGGTTTACTCGCTTTGGGGGGTGGTTTGGTGCCAACATGTGCAAATTAAGTCTCCAATTCTGCAAAGACGTGCTTAATTTACCCCTGCTGAGTAGTGAATGTGATTGCTCACAGTGAATAAACTTAAGCATGTGTGTAAGTCTTTGGGCCTGAAACCACAGCAGGGTATTTATTTATTATTTATTAATTATTATTATTATTATTAAAAGCCACCAGTTTTCCTGTAAGTTTGTTTAATCTAAAAATACTTTTCTCAAGCAATTATATTTTTAAGTGTTTTGTTTTGTGGGTATTTGGTATAATCCAGAGAGAGCTCATTTGGATTATTTGAAATTTAGTTTAAATGTTACCAAGAATATACATTACTAAAAGCGGGGGTTGGGGGAGGGGTGACGAGAGAATCTATTTGTAAAGATGAGAAAAGGAATCACTGCCTATTGTTTGACCTGAACAGCTCACTGATTGACTAGTAGAAGGAACATCTCCATGGGAACAGATGAATGTCTGGTTTTCATGTGGTGAAATCCCCAATCGAGCCCACAGTGGCTTCACTAACACAGCACTTTATGTTGGCTGTTTTCATTCTCTTTTTATGTTTAGCCAAATTAAATGAATGGGGAAACATTTAAAAAAACAAAACAAAAAAAACCACTCCCCATTAAGACAGAAAACCTACTCAAAAGTAGTCATTTTTTTAGCTCTGTTTGTTAATTTTGCTCTTTGAACAAAGCTGCTGAAACATAGGACTGAGAATTAGCATGCAACAAAATCATTTGGCATGTTTCTTCTTCCAGTTTATTAGTTTAGTGATTATTAATAAAGTTCTAACGTGTCTCTTTAACATCATTCAGCTGAAGTTTGGGGGAGCTATTTGGAAATCCAGAACCTGTCGTCTACTTTATCACTTACACCATTTACAATTGTCTGTTTTCCCCATAACTGGTATCAGTAGTAGTATCAGCCAGTTTCAATACCTCTGAAAGAGAGCACTGGTAACAAAGGAAGTTCAGTTAATGTAACAATAAAAATCACAATCCAGGTTGAATGAAGGAGTGATTCCTAAATATTAAAATCCCAGTGGTCTTATCTGGACCAGCTGCTTATAATGTCTGTGAGGAATGTGGCACATCAAGTGTATGAACACTGCAGCTATTGTATCCTAACAGGCTGATTGAACCCTGGATAATTGGCATGTAACCTTCTCTATTAATAGTGCAGACAGATATGTGAATTAGCTGAATGCCTCAGACATATGCCATGCATTAACCAAAGGGGCTTACAATTCTCATAACAACTTGGCTAACTATTACACCAGTAATGATTCTTTAGAACTTGATAACAGTAGAGAAAAAAAAACTCAATAAATTTGTTGTTTCAGTACAGCTTATGAATAATCAGTTGCACTATAAGATAGTTGGCAAAAGTTGGATTGTGGAACATTCAGGACTAATGTTATGAGACACTTATGTTTTAAAGGGTCTATATATATATATACACACACACACACACACACGTCTTGGTCTTTGTTTAGATCTTCTACTTGCAGGAAGTGATAGGCACGTTCACAATATTCTTAAAATACTTCCAAGATCATTCTTCCCTGCAGTCCTACAAGAAGGATACAGTCAGTGTCTAATTTGGGATAACATATGGATTTTTTTTTTCCCCTTCTGAAATGGCATGTGGGTTTTTGCTGTTGTTGTTCATCTCTCTTGCCATCTCCCAACATCTCATTCTTTCATTCAATAGTTCATCTTGGATGAAATGACATAAACCATCTTTTACTTTTTAACTAAGCTATTTTCCGAAAGTTCTGCTAATGGGACAGTGTATGACTCACCTATGAGTGGTCTTAAAAGAATGCAGCATTACAAAACTTAAATAGTGGAAAAATATCAGCTTCAAAGAAAAACACCACAGGCAAAGACTGTCTAAAGATGGAAGCCACCAAAGCTGTAACCTGTCTGGGAGTGTGTTTAGTAGAACAGTCTGTGGCAAACAAAACAATTCTAACAGATTTAATTTGATTTTGTTTTTTTATCAAAAGTTTTTTTTCTTTGGAAAGCCCAGTTAATAGTGAATACAAATGAATGTCTACACTAAGAACAAAATCTAAGTTTAAGTTCTCATTTTCTTTTAAATTTTAATGCTATCGTATATTAAACAAATAAAAAATGTAAAACAGAGTTTGACTACATTGTATGCCTCCCCCCAATGCTTTAATCTGCTTATATTATTCTTAGCAATTGACATGCCAGATGGAGTCAAATGAGCAAGGATTTAAGGGTTATGATAAACAAACAAAATACTGGACACCAACCCTATCCATAAGAGCCCATTTTGACATCAGAGGGGTTCCGGGTTGATTTGACCCAGAACAGTTGGAAGGTGTTACAGTATATTAGTACCAGAGCTGTGAGAGCTTCCTAATGAGAAGCAAGTGCCCAGTCCTGCATTATTGTATGGGCCCCGAGGTTAGAACAAGGGGATCCTGATGCAAGATCAAGGCCTAAGATATTTTTCACTGTCCTTTTCTGATTCACAGCAGTCTCAGAACTTCTAAGCATTTGCTTACAAAGCCCATGCCATTTTCATTTCCCAACAATCAGGATTAGCAGGCACTTCTTCAGTTCCTACCAATATAGCCCTTTTCTAGGAGTTTTCCAGCCACAACTAACTGGGAATGTTCTTCTCATCTTCCTGATCCTTTAAAAAAAAACAACAAAACAAAACAAAAAACCCATACACTTTCTACTTCCAGGCCCTATCTACCAAACTACAGTTTAAGCTGTGCTAGTAACACCATTTGCAGTTCAGGAGCACTTCTTAAATTCCTGCTAATGCAGCTCAGGGTATGTCTACACTGCAGCTGAGATTATCTACCCGTGCTGGGAAGCACAGACATACACTAGCTCCACTTGAGCTAGCACACTCAAAATAGGGTAGCCCCAGCAGCTTGGGCTAGCAGCTAGAGTACATACCCGCGAGTTGTGTGGGCTTCTTCTGGGGTGGCTAACCTGAGCGGCCGCCATTTTTAGCAAGGTGTGTCTATCCATGCAGAGAAGCGTGCTCCCTGCTGCAGCGTAGACATATATGAAACAACTAAGTTTAAGTGTAACACAAGGACAAGAATGGTGCAAATGCCCAGACTGACTGATAAATGGTCTAGTACACAGTTTGATCTGGACTCTGGTCCACACTAACTAAGCAGATTGTGTTTGGAAACAGAGTTAAGTACAAAACCTTTGAGAACCAAAGTTGGCAATGGTGCCACTAAAACAGGATTAGTAGTCAATGGAGAAGATGCTATGATCTGCTCCCTTGTATACTTTTATGCTGTTGCTTACCATTCCCCACTTCCTGTCTTCCCAATTGAAGGAACAGACAATATGAGAGAGTGAGGAGAATTGTCCAATCACTAGAGTTGCATCTGAGTCAAAACTCTAGACCTTAACAACTCCAAACTAGGGGAAGAATCAGATTTTAATCCAGACCCACATTTGACCTTTGGATCTTAGGCCCAAGAGTGACAATGGTGTCACCTATCTACTGTGCAGGAGACTTGGCTTGGAGGCTGATTTGTAGTTGTGCCATTTTGTAAGGAGCTGATTTCCTATCTGCAACGTGACCTAAACAAACCAATGTGCTGGAGGTTCTCTTTCCTCTGGATAATTTATGACACATGGGAACAAAGCAAAAGAAATAACCCAAATTATTGCACATGCTGCACGTGAGAACAGGGATTACACCCATCTTCTGAAGGCTATTTAACTGGGTTTGAAGTTCTTCTGAACTCGCAAGTTGTAGCTCTAATTCAGAATTCCAATTAATGGATTACCCTCTAGTCCTGATTTGTTGGGGAGCCAGAACAAATTGATATGGTCATTCAGTAACTCTTGTGATAAGGGCAATCATGTATATATATATATATATATATATATAAATGTTTTTTTTTTCTCCAGATGCCAGCAAATGTCTTTGGAGAGATACTTAAAATATTCCTATTTGTAGGATTCGGAAACATTCTGCTTCAATTAGAATTTTCCCTTTGGTCTGATAATTATCTGTATGTTCATTTGTCTAAATTATCTATTTGACCAAAAAAGTAATAATATAATACGCATAGTACAAATAAAGTTTTGTAATGCATATTAAATAGTATGTATGTTCATTTTTGTATCTAGTATTTGATTATACATTAAATGTTCTGCAGCTGTCTATACATAGATACACAGTATGCAGCTATATACACGTGGATAGGGACAGAAATCAGCTGTATTTTGGAAGTGCTTTGGACATATCTGTCAGTTCTCATATTCTGCTCAGTGGCAGACCTGCCACTATAGGCAATACACAAAAGACTAGTGAAAACTGGCAGGTAGCTGACCTTAACTGGGATCAATACAAAAAGCTCCAGGAGCTTATGAAATAAAATGCTTTGAAGTAAAATTGGATTTCACAAACCATCATTATCATCTGTCAAGTTAAAAAACAAACAAAACTCATGTATGTAAACTCCATTTCCTATAGGGACACAAATGAGCAAGTACATAAGATAAGCAAAGTAACTGAAGTCTTTGAACACCCTCCATCCAAAGTATCTATGTGTTGAATAGATTGAATATTGTAAATTACTGATAATATCCTCGGTCAAAGTCTTCATTGAACTGAAAACTGGTAAACTTTATGCCCTAATCCTTCAAAGACTTACACTAAAAAGTTATGTCAAATCAGCTGCATCACTCAGGGTTGTGAAAAATCCACATCCGGCAAGATGTAGTTAAACTGACCTAACTCCCTGGTGTGGACGGCGGTAGGCCAATAGAAGAATTCTTCCGTTGACCTAGCCATTCGGTATGGACTGAGTACTGTACAAAATACACTCTAGGTAAATATGTTTACCTTTAAGATGTGAGTGGTTCCCCTCCCCTTCCACTCAAGAGCCAGGAGGTCTGATTTTTTGGGGTGGAGGTTTAATTGACAACTATTGCAACTTGGGGTTCCAGTATGGCTTGTAGGTTAGGAAGAGTCCAATTGAAGGATGCTTGGACGTTGGTTCTGGGCAGTCACATGCCATGGTGAGGCTTTGTTTGGCACAGCCTGTGGCTGCCCTTCTCATGTCTCCGACATTGACAATGGGGAAACGACTCTGGCTGCCAGTCATGGTCCATTGGCATGCCTAATAGGTGTATATGGGGCATAGCCTTCATACTCTTCCTCAGGTTTATGGTGTATCAGGGGCCACTGGTGACAGCTGATATCCTCACCGGAACTCCTTTGCTGCATAGTAAGGATGACTTAATCTCAGTTGGAATTAGTTGTCAAATTTGTGGTCTCCACATCTAACTATATTATGGAGTAGGTGTGTCATTATTTCCACATCCATATCAAAAATACTGGATCAGATTCTCAGCTGGTGTTTACAACAGTTGATGATCTGACCTAATTTGGTTAGACAGACACAAAGAACTATTGATGTCAAAATAATGTTTGCAATTTCATTTGTGAATTTTAAATAACTTTAGAAACATGCACTGCTGAAGGCTCATTAACCTCCCAAGTCCCCATTTTGCAGATAGGCAAACGGAGGCTTGGAGAGGTTCAGTATCTTGTGCTAGCAAGCCACTGGCACAGCCAGAAAGAAAACTCAGGAACTCTGGTTCCCAGATTCCTGTCTAAACCTTTAGCTCACACTCCCTTTATGTATGCATTTTAATTAAAAAAAATAAATCCTGGTTAATATAATCTTATGATTCCTTGTCCATTATTATTATATTTTATTTTTAATTCCTGGGATTGGCAATAATGAATTCAAGTAAACCATCCACCAAGGACCCAAAATGGGAAAACAAAACAAAAAATACAGTTCAGGAATTTCTGATTTATAATAAACTACTGGGTGAATAAAGATAAGTGGAGAATTATGTTCTGTAGTTCTACTGATGAATGTTTGTAAATCCTCTGATTAACACTGTAAAAGAAAAAGGTCAGGAGCTCTCCAAATTAATTCATGTAGTCAGACTGAAAAGGAAGGTAGATATACTGACACAGGACACATGGAATCATAAAATAATAACCTAAATATATTTGGAATAGATGCAACAATGATGGCTCTCCAAGAAATAATCTTAAATATTTTTCTTTGTTTTAAACTTCTGTCTCCATGTATGCACACCCACACACTACTTGCCTTCCTTTGCAGACATGATGAATCATAGTACAGTGTGCGGATACCTCTATGTAGATTATGACTGCACTGATGGCAAATTTTTGGGGATGACAAAAAGTGAATCATTGGACAGTTTATTTTCATCAAGGAAAAAGATTCTGGACTTCTAGACTTTAGATTACTTGGTCTGCTGACTTTTGGAAATTGAATGCTTTGATGTAGCTTGTGTTAATGGTGTCACCACTGTTCTCGTGATTCTCCAAAAACAAACTGTTCTCTCTGGGGATGGTCTCTCTTAGTTGTGATTAAAGCACATAGATCTGACAGTGTGGGAAACTTGTACTTGTTCCCAGTCCTGTAAATCTAACACCTTTCACCCTCACTGAAGTTCACTTTCACAATTTAAAATACAAATAGAATTAGACTGCTCAATAGTACTCATACTGAAACTTCCATTTATGGCTTTCAGGGAGCTGCCAATTTAGGCAAAGTTCAGAGAGAAGGTGTGCAGTGGTGTGGGTGACAGACAAGTATCCTCACTTGTACTAGTAGTCCTGATAAGCAGTGTACTCTTACACTGACTTAATAATACTGAGTGGTGGAACATTGGTACTGGTGTTAAGATTAAAACCACTGAGTGTGTATTAGGTAGATTTGTGAATAAGCCTAGCCCCTGCCAAATATCTGATTCCAGGTACTGTGCTTTAGTAAGTCTTTCAACATTTCAAAGACCATACATTAAACTTTGGTGCTTTTGTTAGAGCTATGCTCCCTCCCATGTAGCGTTCATTCCATTTTCAATATCCTTGACCCCTCCCAAGAGCTTGTTCCAAAGCCCCTTGAGACCAAGGAGAGCCTTTCCCTTGATTGTATAGGCCTGATCCAAAATCTGCTTGGTCTCTGAAGAGTTGCATCACAGATCCTACAAAAAAGTCGAATTGTGTATCTAAATACCTGACCAGCTGTTTGAATTGGCTAAAGATTTGCTGCCTCATCCATGGGGTACACTGAACTCAGCAAATGCTGACACAGGACTTTGGGAGTGTAGTGAGAGCTGTGTAAATCCCCATGCAATGTAAAAATAAAGCTCATAGTTACATACATCACTAGTAGTACCTCAGAAACATGAGGCATAACAGATGTACACTCACTGCATGTGCTGTTGATATGTTTACTTAATGATCTTGTTACACACACTACAAAAAATCACTCATGATCATTAATTGGTGAAGTAAGATTACTCTAATTGAAGGAGAGGGGAGGAATAATATTTATCTAATTTATATTTGTTAGGAATGATCATGCTATTTTTCAATGAAAACTTGGATTGGTGACAATTTTTTTCATGAAAAGAGTCTACGTTTGATGAAAACAACAAGGAGTCTGGTGGCACCTTAAAGACTAACAGATTTATTTGGGCATAAGCTTTCGTGGGTAAAAACCTTACTTCTTTACCCACGAAAGCTTATGCCCAAATAAATCTGCTAGTCTTTAAGGTGCCACCAGACTCCTTGTTGTTTTTGTAGATACAGACTAACACGGCTACCCCCTGATACGTTTGATGGGAATTTTTGACTTGGATTGACTTTTTTTGTTTTACTTATTTATGACAAGAAGCAGAAGTTTTCCTGGGGTGAGGGAGACATTTTGTGACCATTCTTATTACCTCACCTTGTCTCTCAATATCTTTTATTGGACCAACTTCTACTGGTAAAAGAAAGACAAGTTTTCAAGCTTACACACAGCTGAAGTGTAAGCTCAAAAACTTCTCTCTTTCACCAGCAGAAGTTGGTCCAATAAAAGATATTACCTCACACACCTTGTCTCTCTAATATCCTGGGACCAACATAGCTTCAAAGATACTGCAAACATTCTTCTCCAGTCTGTTTAAATCTGCATTTGACAGCACTTTGTGTGCAGTAAGTTTCGCTGTTTTATCAGTGGTTACTTGCATTTCCTGGATCTGATTTGCAACTTTGTTACTCGTTTTCATATTGATTTACACACACAGGGTGACTCACTAAAGTCATGACAAATTAACTAGAGCTATGAAGTTAAAGCACAAAGAAGATTAAGCCACAGCAAACTAAGGCCACTCTTACTTCCAAATGAGAACGTCCACACAGGAGTTTAATACACTTTAACTTTACACTTTTAGTTAATTTGTTTTAACTTTTCTGAGTTTAGACGAGCTTCAAGGGGCATTCACTGCAGAGTTAATTTGAATGATGGTGACCCACACTAGCCTAGCCTAGCCAATGAGAAGCTATACTTCAAAGCCCTACTGAAGTTATTATTCCCTCACTGACTTCCCCAGACCATGAAAGTGTTTCCCAATAAACACAGCATCAGTAAAACTGAAGAAGATGAGGTAGCAGATAAGCATGTTCACAGAGAAAGGGGATGGACCTGAGTACATTTAGTATAAGCTAAAATCAAGCGTAGTTATTGCTCTCGAGGCCAGCCAAAAGAAAACAGCAGAAGAGCAAAAGAAAAAAAATCTCTTCTCAAAAACATTGAAAAGGAAGTTTAAAAAAAAATTCAGCATTTGGTCTGAATCCTCAGCTGATGTAATTCAGTGTAGTTCTGTTGGCTTCAATGGGGCTACAGCATATTGGTTTACACCAGCTGATGATCTCACACATAGTAGTGAAAGGATGGTTTATCCAAAAGTCTTTTTTTAAATCAGTCCATTAAAAAAAGAAAGAAAGGTGACAACATCCTTGAGCATCTCCAAGGTTCTCTGACTGGTAAGTAGAATGGTAACTAGATTTCACTGAATTTAGGAGCCTGGTCTGGAGTTTCATAGGTGGAGAAAGAAGGTTGCTTTGCTTTGAAGTTTTCTGCTTTATATGCGAAACACTGATGTTGACTGATTTACTGCAATTTCACATCCAAGGGATGGGAAAATAGGAACGTGGGGGCTTTTTGGTGAGTGTGATGAGGACTTATTGACACAAAAGGATACAAGTTCCACTTGCTTGCAAATTTGCTTTCAAACACAACAAGTTAACACAAGCATGGTTTTATAACAGCGTGATGCAAGATTTTGTAAAGATCTGCAACATCTGGAGAACTTAAAACACTACCTAGAGCTCAGGCTGTGCTACTAAGGAAATGCATTGCTTGCATTCAATATAAACATGTTTTTTTTATTTCACTGGAAATGCCTAGCACAGCACACTCTTTCACTGTTATTAGTAGCTCTTTTACTGTATCTTTAAACTGAATGTTTAAGATTCCTGAAATACTTTTGTTTCCACTAAAGAAGCTTCTACCAAGCCTGATTAAGCATCAGTGGCAGGGATGCATCCTCAAGAATAAATTGATATGAATGTGATGAAGTGAGCTGTAACATATGTAAAATTCCTACTATAAATATTCAAAAACAAAGAATTTCTTAATGAGCTGTGGCCTAATAAGTTTCACTCTGAACAACTGAGTTTGCAAAATTATGGAACCACAATTTTAGATGTAAATTGCATACTTTGTATATGCTCAATGCAAATAAACTCAAGCGCACTGTTCAATCGCATTTCTCTGTGTTGGGATTTAAGCACATACCTAGTAAAAGCAATGAGATGAAACTATGGGTGGGAACTTAGAGGTTTTGTTAATATCACTGAAGGGAAACGGTCTTCTCTAAGGGAACACTTTTCCCTCAATAATATGTTGTTTTTTCTTTACATATTACTGACTGGATGTCTGTATGGCTAGAGACATACAGACAAAAGTTTGATATAAGATTACATATAGCATAAATATCTGAACACACATGACTACATGTTTTGTTTGTATATTTTTTGGGGGTGGGGAGTGGTAGGGAGGAAATGTTTTCTAGTGGTTAGAGAGGAGTGGCAATTAACCATATTCTCACTTTAACACTAGTGTGCGGCCTTGGTAAAGTTTTTAAATATCCCTAAAAAGAACAGGAGTACTTGTGGCACCTTAGAGACTAACAAATTTATTTGAGCATAAGCTTTCGTGGGCTACAGTCTACTTCATCAGATGCATGTAGTGGAAAATACAGTAGGGAGATATATATATACACACACACAGAGAACATGAAACAATGGGTGTTACTATACACACTATAAGGAGAGTGATCAGTTAAGGTGAGCTTTTATCAGCAGGAGAGAAAAAAAACTGTTTGTAGTGGTAATGAAAATGGCCCATTTCCAGCAATTGACAAGGAAATATGAGGGACTGTGTGTGGGAGAGGGAGGGAATAAGCATGCTACTCTGAAACCTTTAAATATCCCTGTGCCTCAGTTTCCCTCTAAATATATTTACCAGTTTCCTGGGCATATTATAAGGTCTTGCATATGTTTGTGAAGCATGCTTGCTATCTTTTTCAAAAGATAAAGTACAAATGTATTACTTCTTGTATAAAGCAAGTTTATATGGATAAAAAATCATGCCTGGTACAATTCTGAATTACTGTCTTTTGTCTCTACCTCACAACTCCCTGTGTAACTCAAAATGTAACTTTTCAATTCTGTCAAGTGTATTCAACTGATTAGTGTCTAATCCACCTACCCATCAGCCCACACACTGCAGAAAATACAAAAATCCTGCCCAATGTCATATTCATATTTGTAACGATGAAAATCTTAGCATTCATCACAGCTGTGATAAAAGTCCAGCCTGAATGATGCTGCAGGTTTGCTGTTATGGTTTGGTGGGATCAAATTTTAGCAACAACCTATGATTTTACACAAATTGCTCTTTATCTGTTGATCTGTACTGCACCGAGCTACAGTCAATGACCTCACATTGCCTCATATTTGCAAATCCTGTATCTTATTAAACTGCATTAATGTTTATTGCACTGGCAGACATGATGAGTCACCCTTCTGACAGCTAGCCTGAAAACTGTCCTCCCTCTCTTTTTCGCTGTAGTTCCATTTGTTGCAACATATTTGGATCAGGTCCTGGCTTTCAAAAATGAAAGCAGGTATCATCTCCATATTAAAGGCCAATTTCTCAAAGCGTGGCCTCTGTTTGCAAGCATGGCTTTTCATGTACAATCAGGTGTGCGTTATGATAGACTTTAAGGGCTTTACGGCTTTTTTTTTTTAAAAAGCACTTTTACCAGTGCTGGGACCAGAGTGGTATTTAGGAGAGGGAGCGGTTAGGGATATGTGCAAGATGTACCTTTCCCTGTTGTTAAGAGTCCTGTAATCTGAGCCAAGAGCAACAACATCGGATCTCCTCAGGTCCATCCCTCCTTCCCTTCCCTTCTCCAGCTGGCTGATACCTACTCTTCTTCCCTTGCTCTTCTCCTGATGCACTTCTAGGATAGTGTTCCCCACCACTGTACTCAGCTGGCACTGCAAATTGACACCATCAGATCAGGATTAAACAAAGACTGTGAATGGCTAGCCAACTACAGAAGCAGTTTCTCCTCCCTTGGTGTTCACACCTCAACTGCTAGCAGAGCACCTCACCCTCCCTGATTGAACTAACCTCGTTATCTCCATACTGATTTATACCTGCCTCTGGAAATTTCCATTACTTGCGTCTGATGAAGTGGGCATTCACCCACGAAAGCTTATGCTCCAATACTTCTGTTAGTCTTAAAGGTGCCACAGGACCCTCTGTTGCTTTTTTCTAGGATAGTGTTCCCCACCACTGTACCCAGCTGGCACTGCAAATTGAGTTTGGGCCCAAAAGCCTACTCCGTGCCCCTCCCATCTCCTTTGTGGTGCACAGAGGGCGGATTTTTGAACTTCTCCTGAGTGCAGGAATAGCAATTGTGGTCTTTGTACAGGGCACACGAAAAAAAGCTTCCGTGTGTTCGTGGAGCCTGATCCAAAGCTCACTGAAGCCCTGGCAGTGAAGGAAAAGGCTGCATTTGTTCCTAGTGAAGACTACACTGAAGTCCCTTGGAAAATCCATCTGTAAATGTTTTTTCTTCCACTGTGCTTTGCTATGTCCCTTTGTTATTTTATGGGAGACTATGTTTTATCTTGAACTGTCTAATTTCAGTGGGCTGCTGTAAATCAGTGTAGCTCCTTAGAACTCAGTGGAGTTGATTTACACCAGATGAGGATCCGCCCCATTATCTGTAATCTATACTATATGCATGTTACACCTGACACCATATGGCAAGTCTGATGAGTTGCTTTTGCAGATATCAGGTGGGCTGAATATCTTCCCAACCAGTGTGGTATTATATTAACCGAAAGATAAATCGTACAGCTATAAATTCATTAAGTATGGAAAAGAGGTTTATGGTGTGCAGTGCTCACTGTGGTGATATGCATTAGCTAGAAACAACATAAGCATGTTCCCACAAGTTACTACTTATTCCTATTACAAACAGTGGCTTCCTACTCCCATGAGCAGGGCATGCCTAATCCCAGACCCTAACCATTCTGCTAAATCCATTCATATTTATGATTGCCCGATTCTATCCTATATCTCCGTGTCATGCTACATTGTGGCTCATCTCAGACTCTGAGGTTAACACCACATAATGAGATGTGAATTACATCATGGAGAGCAATGCTTCATCTGCCATGTATGTAAAATGACATAACCACAGGATGTGAAGAATCAAGTTCCATTCTTTTTAGGACAGATACCCATTATCAATCCTTAGTCTGCCTGCTAAATGTTAGCCATCAGGATAATTGTGGACAGCAGTTCACCTCAGTGAGATCCCAGGCAGGGGGACATCTGACTATGCAAGCCAATCAAGTCTAAGATAAGAAAACCAGACGTTCAGACTTTCCTGAAGCTTTTACAATCTTCCAAAAAGCAATGGTTCAAATAGTCCCCTCAGCCTCTACTGTGGAGCCTCCCACCCCCGGCAGCATGGAATGAGGGAGTGAATCTTCTGTAAAATCATTTCCCTGGACCTCACAGCATAGCCTGTCCTAAGGTACGGGAGCCTGTGCTGTGGGAAGAGGCAAGACAGAGATATATAGGAACTTTGTATTTTTTTTCCCCTCCACCAAATCCATAGGAAACCGCCACCCAATGTACCGAGGGAGTCAGTAGGCTTATGTTTCTTCCACATCCATTTTATAGGACCTCCTCTGTCCCTGACCGAGGGGTTCCGAGTGGAAAGATGTGCAGGAAATCTTTGACGCCAGGTCTCCACTCTGCTAAGTGACACGGCATATCAGGTGGTCGTACAGGGCCCTTGATTCCACTGCATCCCCTGAGAACAGCAGGTTGGGGGCAGGGGGGTCCTAACCACCCTGATTGGTGTGACATGGGGGAAACGGGCAAACCCTGACCCCACAGAAAATGTCATGAAGCTAGTTCTCAGGGAAGTTCCTATAGGCATTGTACAATGCTGCAACAGCATGCCTCTCAGTGTCCCTGCAGTGTTAGCATGGCCTGACTCACAATCAAGGCTGCATCTTCAAGGCACCCCTAGAGCTCTTACTTTGAGAGTGATCAATAAATCAATGCCTATTACAATATACATACATCACCCCCAAATACCAGTTCCACATACTCCTTCCACACATACAAGTGCCACTGGGGGCAGGCTATTAAACAATTTGCTCTCAGATCTGTGGGGTTGAATGGACACAATTTCCTGTGTACACAGGGAGGGCCCAATCCTATACTCCTTACATATGCAAAAATTTATTTTGCAGGTGTAGCTTTTGGATGGCCCTGCTGTTTGGCCATCTCGCCCACAGAAATGAAATCTATTTTATCCAAACTAGGTTACAATCTCTGTTTTCATTTGTATTGGTGGGGGAGGTCAGGGGGCCTTTTCAAATGATCAACTTGTTGCTCTCAGTAATAGCATTAGGTTGCCTCTTGAATCTAGGTTACCACTTGAATCTTTTAGATACTGCACACATGGCTCAATTAAGAGATGATTAATCACATCTGACTACCTATGATTTTAGGTTCAACTCCAATAAGCCCAATTACAATATTTCATATATAGTAATGGACCCCCCTATGAGGGTTCAATCCTGCATAGTGCTGAGTGCTGCCTGCAAGGCATACTGTCCCCCATCAAATTAGGGTGACCAGACCTCCCAATATTTGGGGCTTTGTCATATATGCAACTCTACACCCCACCCCCTAAACAAACAAAAAAAATGTCCCAATTGTTCATACTTGCTATCTAGTCACCCTACATCACATCCCAATAAATTAAAGGCACTCTACATCTCATAGAATCAGTCTCTTAATGAGTTAATTATGGAGGATTAACAGTTTATACCTAAAATAATAGATGTAGCCAAACAATGAAGTTTGCAAGCAACAATATGACCAATCAATAAAAAGCTCTGTCTAGCAGATTAGGCATCAGATAAAACAGGAAGATTAAAACTTAAATATGCACAAAAAGGCTACAAGAGGTGTCAAATCTTGAAAATAGCATGGAATTGACAGGAGTCATTTTCTTCTAGTTAATAAAATAAATTAGTTTTAAAGAACAACTTCATCATGTTTTGTTTGTGATTCAAACCAGAACAAAATGGAGCATATACAACATCTACATCATTCCCTGAAATATTTATCTTGTTCGAAAACAGCACCTAAAATATCAGTTAGAGTTTTAAATCTATATATCATTGGAGATTTATATAGTAGGTTTTGATTGCATTATGCCTTATTTACACTGAACAAATTTAAGTTGAAAAGGATGGAAAACAATAAATACTGCAGGAAGCAGATGTGGTAGCAGGGCCTGGCTACGGTTAAAATGTGTCCTGATTGTTAATATTAACACTAGACAAAGACAAGAACTGCAAAAAGGGGAGGGGGGAGGGATAAAAAAAATAGTTGTGCTAATATTCGCTGAAATTTTTGAATGAATTCCCTTTGGTCATTCTGGTGTCCCTTTTCTCAGAACACATGTGACTGGGTTAGTGGCACAATGTTTCGGGAAAGTAAATTCTGAAGTTCTATGAGCAAGGATTTCACCTAGTTTTAAACTGTCTTGAATGTTTTTCTCATAAGTACTTAAGCACTCAAACCCTGATTCAGAAAAGCACTTAAACAGATCAGGTGGAATCCTATCCACACTGAAGTCAATAGGACCTTTGCTATGTACTTCAATGAAGCAGGGATTTGACCAGAGGTGAAACCAGTACGCTATGCCGGACTGGACCGGCTTCCGCGGTGGTGATTTAACGGGCCCAGGGCTCCAGCCGTTGCGGGGAGCCCCGAGGCCCTTTAAATCCCTGCTGGAGCTCCAGCAGCCGAGCTCCCGCGGTGATTTAAAGGACCCGGAGCTCCGGGCCCTTTACTTCATCCCTGAGCCCCGGGGCTCCCAGCTGCCTCTGCAGCTGGTAGCTCCGGGGTGATTTAAAGGCCCTGGGGCTACCAGCCACAACCGGAGCCCCAGGGCCATTAAATCTGGAAAGGCCCCGCCTCTTCCGGTTGAGGCCACGCCCCCGTTCAGGACTCCAGGGTACTGGTAAGTCCTTTAAGTTACTTTCACCCCTGGATTTCACCCATGGATTTAAGTGCTTCTTAAGTGCCTCAAGCCTGAATGAAGTCCCCACTGAAGTTAATGGAAAGTTACATTAATTTCAATGGGCTTTGGATCAGGCCCTCAATTGGGAAACAGAAAATGTACTGTGTAACTCATCTCAAGTACTACAAACCCCAAGCATTCAAAAATAATGAGCCAGGCCCCATTCATTGGGGTGCCTTTAAAAATAATGAAATAAAACATAAATAAATGTGGGACCTTTTTAATTTACTTTTGATTTTCGGAACCTTTGTGGTTCATATTTTCCAATCTCTACCCACACCTCCCCGAGCAGTAGGGCTAGAAACTTACTTTATTTTTTAAATGAAAACTGAGATTCTCAGGTAGTTACATGTCTCCAGGACCTGAGGCTTTAAGAGAAAACACCAAATATTAGGTGACTTGTGATACAATTGTAAGAGTTGGTAACAATGCCACGGAGCTAACCTGTCACCACTAAGAGTTGAAATATCAAATACCTCTTGCTGGTATCATATTTTAGTATAAAAAAATTAAAAAAAAATCCTAGTAAAATACAAATTAATAAATTCTAGGAAATCATGATCTCCAGATGGATATGCTTCAATGAGACAGAGGTTAAATCAATGCAGGCATTGTTTGTAGTAAACTATTCACTCAGTTCTAAGTACTTTGAGCCAGGTGCTACCAGCCTTACTCACCCAGTCAGTGAAATTTCCTCCTCCCCTGAATTAAAGTCACACCTCTCCACATTTCAAGTGGCTAAAGCAGGATGCAGCCCACCTCAGGTCTGGCCCATCTACCCTCCATAGATGGAGATGGAGGGGCAGAAGAGCTAAACCTGAGAGATTCTGTGATCCCATGTCATAGGTTGCATTTCCATTTGAGTTGGGAGTGCTCTCAAATGGGGACCCAGGGCAAACTGTTCCTCCCACCCAAAGTGGCCTTAAATGTGGGGAATGAGTAAACTTTACTCATGCCAGTAGCCCTATTGTCTTTAACAGAACTCTTTTGGTGAGTGAAGAAAGAAGGATCAGGTCCTAAGTTATTTACCTGCAAGTTAAAAACACTAATAACCTGTTTTTAACAGTGGCAAGGAAGAAGAAGTTTTGATGAATTTCAGGAGCTATCATGGCCTTTGATTTATGAGTTTTAACATGCCCTGGAACAATGTCGGAAGAAACAATCACAGAAGCCTGAGTTATAAACATGAGACTACTAAAGTTGTGCCAAAGAGTGAAGTTTTTTTTTTTTTTTTTTCAGGGGACTTAGCACAATATTTTTGCCAGTTTGTTTCATGTTGTCTTGTAGCACCAACACTGTGTGCCATTTGTAATGTTAGCAACTGCAAATCTTTAGAAAGGGGGAGAATTTGCTCAAATTTTGGATATAAAAGCCTCTTTCACTCAAAAAATAGGCCCATTTTCTCTTGTAAACCGTTAAACATTGGCCAGTTTTCACTAGAACAGCTTGTACAGAAACTGGGCACATTTTCAAGTACAAAATACTGTGCAAAAATATTGAATGAGAGTTGTTTTGCATTTTGCAGCCTAGCATCCATGCAACAAGATGTCAATTCTCTGGTTCAGTGCCCATTAAATCTGTGTAGCTCTCTATTATAAAAGTGACAAAGGAATGCCAAAGTTTCCTCTTTTCCCTGCTCTCCCTTATTATTCCATTCTTGCACCATTTTTTTCATCCATCCATGCAGGAGATAAACTATATAGATCCCCTGTTGCCCACCCAAAGCCAGTTCACCTCTTTCCCCAGGAAAACCCATGGAAAGAGGCTGTGGATGAGGAAAGCATCATCAGCTCCTTATGAGCTCATCCCAAACAGTCCCATCAGGGGGTGGCGTTCACTCCCAGATGAAACAGGCTGCAAATCCATCCTGCAGATCCTGGGATTTTTGCAGGGGCCAAGGGCAATTACAATCTCTATGCCTCCTGGGACCCTAATGCTACTAACGCTCTTTGGCCAGGGCTATCCTTATCTATACGCAAAGTATGCAGCTGCGTAGGGCACCAGGAAATTTGGGCCACCACATTTCCTGGTGCCATACACAGCTGTGTGTTGCTCCGCCTCTTCCCTATGGCCCCTGTGCTCTGCCCCAGCCCCGCCTCTTCCCACCCTGCTTGACCCCAGCCCTGCCCCCACTCTACCCCTTCCACAAAGCCCCCGCCCCTGCTCTGCCCTTGCCCCACCTCTTCCTGCCCCATCCCTGCCACACCCCCACTCCACCCCTTCCCCTGAGGACTGCAGCAGGGGTGGGGCCTGCACTCACCGGGTGGCGATAAGTGCAGCGACCTGGCCCCAGCCTGCTTTGCACGGCCAGCTCCCAGCCACGCCGCCGGTGAGTGCTGGGGGCAGATCCTCCCTGTCTCCCCCCCCCCCCACCCCCAGGCTGGGAGCCAGGGGAGCAGAGTGAAGCAGGCTAGGGCTGGGTCACTCCACTTCCCACCACCCCGTGAGTGTGGGATCGGGTCCACTCTGCACTCACCAGGCGCAGGGCCGGCTCCAGGCACCAATGCAGCAAGCTGCTTGGGGTGGCCCATGGAAGGGGGCGGCACGCCCGGCTCTTCGGTGGTGGGTCCCTCAGTCCCTCTCAGAGGGAAGGACCTGCCGCCAAATTGCCACCGAAGAGTGAAGCGGCGCGGTGGAGCTCCCGCCGAAGTGCCACTGATTGCAGGTTGTTGCTTTTTTCCCCTCCGCCTGGGGTGGCAGAAACACTGGAGCTGGCCCTGACCAGGCGGCAGGAAGTGGAGTGACCTGGCCCCAACCCGCTCCGCTCCACCAGCTTGTGCTGGGGGGTGGTTTTCCCCCGTCCCCCAAGCCTGCTCCTGCCCTCCCGTGGAGGCCCGGGATCAGTCCCCCCACCCCCGCACAGGCCTAGGGCCATACCCCTCCTCCCTCCTCCCCCACAGTTGGGCTGCATAGGGCACCAAAATGGCTAGGGACAGCCCTGTCCTTGGCAGCACAGTAATCCAATGGATGCTCAAGCCCTATGCTTTTACTTTATCCTTATTCAGGAAATAGAAACAATACCTAGTTTCCCAACGCCTTACGGGACTGTAGTAGGTGCCCTCCTAAGCAACCTCCAGGACAACCAGATAGCAAAGAGCCGATTTTTAGAGGCGCTGAGCACATGCTGCTCTCATTAACCCCCTACAGAAACTTTGTGCTCCAATGCTCCCTAGCCCGTGCAAAGATCCTTGAGGGACTGATATTACAAATATTACAGCATCGTAAGGGATCCTCCGAGTTTCTTGTGCCAGAGGCTGCAGTCAGCCCCTGGATCAGGGCAGTGGGAAGGAGGCTTAGGCCTTGGCTACACTCGCGGATTCACAGTGCTGCTGCGGCAGCGCTGTGAAGCACGAGTGTAGTCGCGCCGCAGCTGCAAGTACTCCACCTCTCCGAGGGGAATAGCTTGATTACACTGGCGCTTTACAGCGCTGCACTCGCTGCGCTCAGGGGGGGTGTTTTTTCACACCCCTGAGCGCAGCGAGTGCAGCACTGTGAATTGCCAGTGTAGCCAAGGCCTCAGAGACAAAATTCGCTCTCCTATGTATCTGGCCCTATGTACTGAATCCTGAGATCCCTACTACATTTTTAATAAAAGTACACAATCATTGTATCAGTACAGCCCCTAGTACAGATGCACCTATCCTGGCAAAAACTGTTCTTCAATTGAAAGCAATAGTAAATATCCCATTCAGTTGAATAGGCCACAAGCCGCATGCTCCCCTATGGAACTATAGCACACCCAACCTATAAAAGGGGCAAATGATGGAATACTAAAAAAAAAAAAAAAAATTAAGAGGCCAGCCAACTCCAGCTGTGCCAAAAGAATTATTTAAAAACCACATTCCACAGAAAACATTGTCTGCTTAAAAATAAAAAGAAACATATCAGCATTCAAGTTAGTCCTGCTAACAAATGTCTGACTCTATGAAGCATATCTTAGGGGGAAATAATTTAGCTAAAGAAATAAAAGGAAGAGGGAAGATTCCTGGATTCCTCTGAAATGCAAAGCCAAACAGTTCTCTCTTATTAACAAGTTCATCTCTTATTCCCCAAGGTGCTTTTATTTTTCTGCTCTTGGCCAATTGTTTGGAACAAAGAGAAGGCAGCTTTCCCTCCTGTTGTTTTGCAGTCTTTGTAAGCATTTATTTTCATGGACACAAAGCCCCGCTTCCTCTGTGTTGTTGTTGTGTTGTGTGAAATGTCCCAACATTCCTCCCCTAAAGGCTTCTAAAGACAGACTGTTCTGTTTCAAACTTGTTATGACAAAAATAGCCCCAAAAGCCAGCTCGTCAAATTAGGAATTACATGAGATCAGCAAATTTGGGCACAACCACAACTGGAAAAAAAAAGACTTAATTATTACTTTTGGGGGTGGGGGGGGAGAGGGGCGGACCTTTTGGAACTAAATCCAGAGCCTCTTTGATCTTTGAGTAAAGATGGGCACGTGGCATAGAACACTGATTTCAGTGGGAGTAGCATTGGGCTTTAATATGGCAAAAATAGCATTAATGTGGGTCCACATTCTGACCCACATGCTACCCACCATGCGATTACTCCTGCCAGATGCCAAAATTATTTGCATGTGAGGTTTGGGCTGCCCTACCATCCTAGGCCCTGTCCTATCCCTGTCCATTATAGATTTTTATATAGCACCTATGAATGTGGTATCGGAGGAATAATCCCCTCAAAGGGCTGGCTGTGAGAAACCCATGGAGAGGAAGCTCAGCATGGGATAACAATTTCCCTGCTTGGCCCTCTGTCTAGACTTTGGATGCCACAAGACTCACAGTATTGCTTCAGCTCAGCATAGGAATAAAGACTATCCGCAAAATTCACATCCAGCTCCGGTTTCAGTCTCTATTAGGGGTTTTGGTTTGTGCCACTGTCTAATATTATTTCGATACATAATTATAGAGAGACAGTAACAGACAGTCTAGTGTAGTCTAGGAGACTGAGGATAGGATTATGAGCCAGAAACTCCTGCATTCCAGTCTTAACTCTGTCACTCAGTTTTCTCATCTTGTAAAATGAGGATGATAATGTTGATTTACAGTAGCACACAGGTGTAGTCAGGCTTAAGGTCCAAGCCTGACAGGTCTCTTTTGCAGGTGAGTCTCTTAGCACCTTGCAATCTTGTGAAATTTGCTGGGTGGGGTTGGGAGGTTGTTGTCCTCTTCCCCACAGCTCCAGCTGCAGGAAACCTGTGATTCAGTGACAAGTATCGGGAGGTAGCCTTGTTAGTCTGTATCCACGAAAACAACAAGGAGTCTGTTAGGCCTTGTCTACACTTGCAGATGTACAGCGCTGTGAGTTAAATCTGACTTTGTGCAGCTGAGTAGGGAAAGCGCTGCAGTCTGTCCGCACTGACAGCTGCCCAGCGCACTGTCGTGGCCACATTTGCGGAAATTGCAGCGCTATTGGGAGTGGTGCATTATGGGCAGCTATCCCACAGAGCACCTCTTCCCATTCTGGCGCAGTGGGTTGTGGGAAGGGGGCGTAGGTGCGGGGCATTCTGGGTCCTGTCCCAATGCCCCATGATGCATCGCTTCACATCCCAGAAATCCCTTTGTTTCCGTCCATCTTTGGCACCATCTTTAAATGGCAGCGCAATACTTGCTATTCCTCTTGGAGAGGTGGAGTACATGCAGCGCTGCAACCACGGAGATACAGCGCTGCAAATGCCTTGCCAGTGTGGACAGGGAGTGAGTTACAGTGCTGGGGATGGCTTTACAGTGCTGTAACTCGCAAGTGTAGACAGGGCCTGAGTCTTTAAGGTGCCAACAGACTCCTTGTTGTTTTTGTGATTCAGTGAGAATCTCAACTTTCATTGTTGAAAAGAATTGAAGTTTCTTATGGTTACAAAGAAAAGCTTGAAAACATGACCTGAGTGCAGCCTAGAGGCCCAATCACCAAAAGACAAATAAAAAGGACATGAAGTGTATTGGGTTATTTTGTTGGGGCTCGCAAAACCAACATAGTTACTTAATATTGGTGGAACATTTTGAAAACATAAATCACTATGGTCTGAAGTGCTAAATATTATGATATACAAAAACAAAAATAAACCTCCCCCAGGGACACAGTGGCTGCTTACTCCTGACTCCATGGTCTGAATAAACTACACTGGGGTCTTAGGCCTGGTCTACACTGGGGAGGGAGGGGAGAATTGATCTAAGTTACGCAACTTCCGCAATGTGAATAACATAGCTGAAGTTGACATACTTAGATCAACTTACCGTGGTGTCTTCACTGCTGCCACTCCCCCGTCAACTCTGCCTGCACTTCTCACGGCAGTGGAGTACAGGAGTCGACGGGAGAGCGCTCGGGGATCGATTTATCACATCTAGACTAGACGTGAAAAATCGACTCCCGCTGGATCGATTGCTGCCTGCCGATCTGTGGTTCTTACTCCCTCTCCAGAATCCTGTGCTTATGCATAGTCCAAATCACAATCTAGACCTTAACCAAGCGTTTCTTCAAACAAGTTTCAGCCTATTGGTCGTTCACTAGCTTTTTGTTTCGACTATTCATTGTGGTGTGTGATTTGTCCTCCGCGTCATGTGGCATTGTCTCTGTTCCCTGATTGGATGACTGGAACTTGAAAGTGGAAAATCATACATAGTACATAATGAATGTAGAATACGTTTGGCAGCATGCGGGAACAGATATTCATACAAAGACTCCCATCCCCCAAATATCTGTGGGAATAAAGACTCATTCATGTATTTATTTGTAAATAAATAAAAAGGAGGTACAAACATGGATGTAAAGCATAGTTTTTTTGAAATTCAAACAAAATGTTTGCAAATCCTGTTTTATAGAGTACATTTATCTGCATATAATGTGCTCAGATATTATGATGCTTAATGCCTGTAATAAATAAATAAAATCAACAATAATAAAAGGTAGCGTGCTTCAAAGAACATGTTTCATATACACATATTCTAGATCATTTAAAAAAAAAAATATCCCAACTTTAAAGCCTATGTGGTGTATGACCAGTGAGTTAAAAGTCCAGTTGTATCACTTGTTAATTTTTAACCGTGGCATGTGAATAGTATGTTCTGATTTTTTAAAATGGACGTTGTATGAATTAACAATCATTTTATTTTCTTCTACATTTGAATATGAGATGCAATTAAGCATCAGCTGAACAGTACTAAACTAGATAACCTATCAGTATCTAATCCAGCCTGAACAAAGAAAACAATTCAACTTGGAACTGAAAGCTGATTTACTGTATGAACTAGTAAGCATTCCATGCAACTTTAACATAATCATGTAAGTTTAACAGTTGTGTGCGTGTGGGGGAGAGAGAAAGAGAGATTTTTGAACAGCTGCACTGCAAGCAGAAAGGAAATATTTTAAAATAGTAGCCGATAAAATCTGTCATAATATCTTTTTCTAAATTATATCTGTGTGTCTAACCTGGGAAGGAGGAAGTTCTACTTCTGATGCAGTTGGAAATTTAGAGGAAATTGTTTTATGCAACAGAGCTGTTACTTTATTTGAAAACCTTTCAAAATACTGTCAAAAAATGTTTGTGCAAGGTAAGAATGTGCTACTGCATTGTCTGAAAAGCAATCTAACTAATAATGTCAGGATTCAGAAGAGAAAGACAATTCAGAATTAAGAAAGTCAGTTGAAACAACTTAACTGCACCCCTGCTTTCAGAAACCTTTGAAGTCAACCAAGAAGAACTAGCTACTCTGTTTAAAGGTCATGTGTATCTCTCGTCCATTTCCTGTTGGTGCAATATGTCTTTAATAATCCCAGGAGTACACACAGTTTTTTTAAACATTTCCATTCAAGTTTCATTTTTTTGGAAGACTCAGCAACATCCAAATTTTACATGCAATGTCTGCTATTTGCTTAATATTGTTAATTATACTTTTATTCAATCTCTCAAAAGCAAAGTCTCTCAGTGGACGTTCAATGGGGATTTATTTTCAAATGCAAAGCTTGCTTATTAAGGAATAAGATGAGGAAAACATCAGAACACATTGGCTATAAACTCTTTTTCCTGCAAATATAAATGAATTGATCTTTCTAAAATTAAATGCAGAGCATAAGGCCAGACCAAATAGTAACTATGCATTCTGTATTAATCATAGAAGTAAAATTAATAGATAGATAATTAAAAAGCAGCAGCATTTCAGTATTAGTTACTAATATCCAGCACAGAATAAAATATGAAAAAGAAGACGTAACACTTTATAGAATATGTACCCATGTTATAACAAATATAGCCAAATCCTAGTCAATTTATTCACCTGATATGAAAATGGAGGGACCAAGTTCATCTCTCCTCTAACTCCACTACAGTCAAAGGAGTTACATCAAGAATTCATTTAGTCCAATATGTTCCTAACCTTCTGATTTTTTTTCCATCGTGGAATTCCTGTACTGAGGAACTTCATTTTGCACTCAAGTGAATAGGTCAAATCTTGGCACCTATTACGCTTGGTTTATTCTACCCTGTCAGCACAAAGCAGGAGAAAAGCTGACTTACCGGGCTAGGTGTAAAGTGTAGGAGAATCTCCAGAGCTGGTTTTATGCCACTCTCCATCCCAACCCCATCTGAGGGGATATGTCAGGGGTTGGGCCAGGGAAAGGAGGTGTAGCACACCTGATGGAATAGCCTCTTGGCAGCCATTACAGTGATGCAACATAGAGCAGCACTGAGGTTGCACAAAGCTGTGCCCTATAACCGAAACAATGCACAGTGGGCTGAGGATTAGGAAGCTACAAAAAGCCTAATGGTGACCTTTGTGGGCCACCATTTTCCCCTTTTCATCCTCTGAGATTTGCTAGGTGCAGCAATATAGATCTCCATGACCTGGCTGAATGGGAGTTTTTAAATGAGTAAGAACAGGCCCAAGATTACCATCATGAGGCCACATGAGCACACACTTCTGAAAGGGACTCACTGAAGTCAACAGATAGAACTACTTGTGTGACTCAGTGCTCTCCTCAATGAGTAAGAGATCTACAACTAGGACATTAGGGGTTTAAAGAAAACCCACTCGGTTATTTATTTATTTATTGGTCTCTTTTTTGGGGTGGATTTAACACTGGGGAAAGGTGTAACAAGGATTGTTCTGGAGACTGAAATTAGCTATTTAGTTACAGAACTGGTAGATCTGGAACAGCTGCCCAGCAAGCTTCCCCTTGCCTGCACTGCTAATGGGTCTTGATGCTGACTTGAACCAGTGAGAGTGCAGTCAATGGCCCAGCTCCTCAAAGGTATTTAGGTGAAATCAATGGGAATTAGATACCTAAATACCTTTTGAGGATCTGGGCCAATGCCTATTCAGTCCTTGGCCTTGGGTGAGACTGCCTATTAGTGCCAACTGTAGGGTATTTGTCATGTATACACAGGACTGAGAATGCCAATTCATTTAATTGAATAAACCTCAGGTGATACCAGTTTAGTCACTACCACATTAATTCACATTTCTGCAGTGCTTCAAAGGTGTACGGTGTCAGGTATTATAGACTCTGAAGTTTATTAGCAGCAGCAGCAGTAGTAGTCTGTATTCAAACCAGCCAGCTGAAGGTTCTAAAGTCTCTAAATCCCATTTCTCTAATTATAACCCCTTGGTTTTCTAATAGGTTGATGTCAATGGGAATTAACCTAAGTAAAGGCTAAGTAAATACTGCAGGCTGGAGTTTATCCAAGGCTATTGCTCTACACCTCCATGCACTGGCCAGTGGAGCTAACAGTAAGCTGAATCCCCAAAAGGAGTATAGCAGTGGGCATACATCAGGAAACCAAGTGCTCTGGGAGGCCTGCTGCTTGTTTATTACAGTTGTGTCTACAAGGCATAATCAAGTCATGAGTAAGGATTTCAGGATCTGGCCTATACAAAGTACCTATAATTCACTCTATAGACCCCCAGGGGCCCCTGAGGTCTATTGTAATCTAACAGTTGTGCATGTTTAAAGACAACAGCTTTTGGTAACACTTTATGCTGAGCACTGTATCTGCTTAATATATGACTGTAAATCTGAGTAAATTGCTAAAGACATGAAACTCCAGAAGGCAGGAAGAATGATGCAAACAGAAGGTCCCGTTCTGACTCAGTCACTTACCAACTTGTGTTACTTTTTTATTGCAGGTCAAAAGTCAACAGAGTGTGCAAATAAAAAATGGTTCTTGTTTTGGAAAAAATACACTGAAGTTTTAGTACTTATAATTACACACGAAGGGGTTTTTATGCTCAGCCTCATTTATCTTGGATTTTTGCATAACTTGAACTAAAAGTGGCAATACATGCATGGCTCATTTATTCAAATTATACAGAGATAGTATTCTACCCTCTTGAATGTTGGTGTGCCTTTTGAGAAAGGGGCCAGGTACACGAAGGGAGCAGAAGGAAAGTATAAAAAGAGGAGAGTAGAACAAGACCAAAGAGATACTTAGAAGGGAGAATCATGTTTTCCTGCCTCTCATGGTAAACTGGGTGCATAAGTTAGATCTGCTTTCCCTTGTAAGGGAAGTATATTCTGGGCAAAACTCTATAAATCTCACTGACATTTGCAGTATTGCACAAATGCCATTATGCTACACAAATAAATTGTGCTCTCCTGTGTAATTAATACAAACAGGCTTTTCTGAAACCTCAGGCATTTAGGTCTTCCCTTTTCACCTGCCATTGTTTAAAATGACATATGTGACATTTATTAGCTTATAATGTGACCTACCTTGGTTGTGTGTCCCATATTCTAGATTTTACTTTCAGGATTACATCCTGGCATCTTGTTGTAAATAGGTTCTATCATCCATCACAGCTTTAGTAATATGGTGTGTTTGCAATGGGCTCATACACCAAATGGAATGTTTTTTATTCAGTTTTGTGCTGTTAATAATTAACACTTAAAAATAGTATGAAATAAAGGTTTACATCTCCTGTTAAACTGAAATCTGGAACCTTAACTATGCTGTAGAAGAAAATGTGGTTTCAGTCCTTAAAGTAAGACACCTATACAATAATAACATTCATCTCTTATATAGCACTTTTCATCTGTAGATCTCCAAGTGCTTTACAAAGGAGGTATGTATTGTTATTTTCGTTTTACAGATAAGAACATAAGAAAGGCCATACCGGGTCAGACCAAAGGTCCATCTAGCCCAGTATCCTGTCTACCAACAATGGCCAATGCCAGGTGCCCCAGAGGGAGTGAACCTAACAGGCAATGATCAAGTGATCATCTCTCCTGCCATCCATCTCCACCCTCTGACAGACAGAGGCTAGGGACACCATTCCTTACCTGTCCTGGCTAATAGCCATTAATGGACTTAACCACCATGAATTTATCCAGTTCTGTTTTAAACTTTGTTATAGTCCTAGCCTTCACAACCTCCTCAGGTAAGGAGTTCCACAAGTTGACTGTGCGCTGCGTGAAGAAGAACTTCCCTTTATGGGGAAACTGAGGCATGGGCAAGACATTACTTACTCAAGGTCACCCAGCAGGTCTATGGTAGAGCTAGGAATTGAACCCAGGTCTTCTGAGTCCCTAGTCACCAAATTCATCTCTGACACAAATGTGTATAGCTCCCATTGCAATTATGCCCACTCCTGCCTGAGATGAATTCTGCCCATCACTGTAGGCTAATTTTTAGATTTCTCCCAATAGTGAACCTTGGACAAACATATACATTGAACAAACTGAAAGGAAAAAATCCCACCTTTTTATTGTTTAAATTCCTGTGTGGTTCAGTGGTGAGAGATGGAGGAACTGGGAATTGAGTGTTTGAGATCTACTTCATATGATGCCACTGTCCTGCTGTTTAACTTGGGCAAGACATTTTCAAAATCTCATATGTCCTTAATGGCGGTCACATAAAATATGTGTTCATACTGAGAGTTAGATCCTGAGCTGGTATAAGTCAGCATAGGTCTATTGGATGCAATATCAAGTTATACCAGCTAAGGGTCTACTTTGACACACAAAAAGTGGATAGTTTACGTAGCACAACTGAAAGAGCACCTGTGCTTGCAAAAATAAACAAAAACACACACCATTTGCCTGCTTAATCACCCAGCTTTGAGTGTGCAAACACAGGTTTTTTCAACATTCTTTTTTGTGGGCCTAAGTTTTGAAAATGTGACCTGGCAAACACAAAGTGTAATTACCATTAGAACATTTCTTTTATGGTACAAAGTATCTATGCAACTTGATTGCCCATCTCCAGTACAGCAGTGCAATTAGCAGTGTTTGTTGTTCTTTTCTAATAATAAATGTATTACAGAATGAAACTCAAGTTGATCATCCATACCTTGACATATAAAAATGCATCATGCAAGGTACCTTGTGCAGGTGGAAGGCCTGCAAAGAATATACATATGGCAGTATGGAGAAGATGGGCAGGCATCCACCTTTTTTCAAGACCTGAAACATGGCACCATTGGGAACATCAGCATGGGTAGACTGCATAGAAACTGTTCTCCAAGCCTTGCTATCATCAGTTCCTGTCCGCTACAGGCCAATTCCTGGTCCCACTGAAGTCAATAAAAAACTCTCATTGGTTTCATTACGAGATTTGTCCCGATACACTAATGAGGTTGCTTTCTTGTTGTTGAATGGTAGGTAAAATACACAGCCAGCGTCATGTTTTGCACCATTCCTTTTCACTTCACCATGTAAAATATGAACTCATGTCTCTACTCTCCTCAAATGCTAACACACAGCTGTGTAATGTGACCGCTCCAAGGCTGACTCATCTTGCAGCATAGCAGATTCACCGGAGGACGTAGAAAAAGGTGTAGAACAAAATAACCTTTTCAAGAATTGAAAGAATCCTTAAGAAGCAAACAAAGTATTAATGTTCCATTAAAATCATGTTTTTCCTTCCTAAAACACAAACTTCTCAAATAACTCAAAAGTGGTTTAAATAATCTCTACTGATTTTTCACATAAAACCTATGTTTCAAGACCTACATGGCAAAGTCTTTGATCTGTTGTGACAAACAAATCTAGTCAAACATTAAGATCCATAGGGGGAAGGAGGGAGTGCAGCTTCTTAAAGCCACATCAAGTATGTCAGAGACAAAACACTTAATTAAAATGGCAGAAACCAACACAAAACAGCTTCAATTGTAGTAAGCTCAGTTATCTAAGTGGAAACACGTGTTTGCCTGACAGTTGTTTTCAAGCCAATTAGAAGAAACTGGCATTCAGCAGGAACTAGCATTCAGCAAACATTCTCCTTCCCGTAGAAGCTTTGGATATTACAATAATTCAGAAACAGTGTAAGAACAGGTGTCCATTTGGGACAACACAGGTAATGCAAGTGGCTTAGTAACACATTAGCCAGATGAGGCAAAAACTGGCATAAGAGTTAAGAGGGGCAATAGCCAGTGGTCAAAAGAAAGAGATGAGGGAACACAGGTGAAGGCTCTTAACATGTTTTCATCTTCAGATTGTTTTGAATCTGTTGGTTTTTTTACGTGGATTAAAATGATGCTTCCTGATCACTTGGACTCTATGTTGAATTCATATATATAGACTTTTTGCCCATTTGCGAGAATCCTAGGGCAGCCAGGGGTAAGGAAAAGTTAACTTCCTGCCTTTAGGTGGGTAGCACCAATTTTAGTGTCAGCTCAAAGTAACAGAAAAGGTTAACCTGTCAATGGATAATGATCAGACAAGAGCTTATTCCTACATTTTATTTCTTTCTGAAACGAGAAGGGAGTAAAATACCTAGGGTGAAATCTTGGATCCATTTAAGTACACGGGAGTTATACAGTGGGCACAGGATTTCAACCATAGTGAAAAAATATAAGAGGTTTTGTGATATACCAGCAAATACATGTCCAGTGTTCTCAGCTCAATGCAGTGGGGTTATGGTAGGGAAGAGTTTAGCCCTTTCTTCTATCAGCCTTTCCATCAGCCCATCTGGGTATGTATAGTAGCAAAGAATACAGCTGTGGCAATAACAGATTTTTCATTTCACCGACAATGCTGAAAAAGAATTAAAAAAAAATCAGAAAGTTTGAAAAAAAAAAAATTAGTTTAGGGCCAAACAAAAGATTGTCTTTAATTTGGGGGTGTTAATTTTTAAATAAATAAAATAATATGGAAATTTAAAAATGAAAAGCCATTTACAATTGAAACAAATCAAAATATTTCTCTTCAAAAATGTCAAAACATTTTGTTTTGATTTTTTCAGGTTTTATTTTAGGGGATTTTCAATTGAAGTAATTGTGCAAAATTGACACACATTTGCAAAATGTTTTGGCATCACCAAATCTGTATTTTCTTTGGGAATTTTTTTTTTTCAGTTTAAAAAATTTGCCCAGCTTGAGTTAGTGAGAAAATATGGACTGTAGTGTGCTTAGTTAGTATGTAGATTGCATTCAGGATTCTAGTTCTATTTCTCTTGATCATGAAAGACTGAGTAATTTGCCTAAGGTCTAGCAGAGATTGGCAAAAGGATGAAAGCTATCTGATTGCATCTCAACACAGATAAGAGTAAGAGGATTCATATAGAGTTTAAGGCCAGAAGGGACCACTAGTCATCTAGTCTGATCTCCTGTATAACACAGCACTACCCAGCACCCACACACGAAACACAACAACCTAAGCCCCTTATGAATCGGGGGAAGGTATCAGAAGAACTGGCAGAGGTTTTATTGGCACCACTAATAGGGATTTTCAAAAGCACCTACATGAATTAGGACCACAGATCTCATTTACTATTAAATGCGCCTGACTCAGGGATTTTTTGAAAATTTCCCCTTCTGTGTGCAAACTGATGACTGTTGTTGTCATTTTGATTATCTTTCTAAAATGGGTTTACCGGGCTTCAGAAATCAGGGCTTCAATAGTCTTAGAATCCTAGGTAACGAGTTAGGAAACCCATAAATACCACACCCTGAACTGGATTCACTGCCATCATACTGTGGATTTGCATGGGATGGAAGCCCACAGATGTGCCATATTAAAAACCCACAGTTGTTCCTGCTAGTGTGAAGCACATATACATTTTGACACTACGGGTGAAATTCACTGTCCTATGTGGAGGACCAACACAAAGCCTATGAACCGCTGAAGTATTCAAAATATGATTATGGGACTTCATTGGTTCATAGGCCTTGAGCTGGCCCTCCAACACAGCATAAATTTCACTTAGGAACATACATTTTCTGAAAAATGCTTGCAAAACTGTATTCAGTTTGCATATCCAATTGCTGTAAACGAGTCCACTTGGAATCTTTATATCAAGACTGGATGTCTTTTTAAAAGATATGCTCTAAATCAGTGGTTCTCAACCAGGGGTCTGACGCCCGCTGCGGGGCCACAAGCTGGTTCAGGGGATCCACCAAGCAGGGCCAGCATTAGACTTGCTGGGGCCCTGGGCAAAAAGACGAAGCTCCACTGCACGGGGCTGAAGCCCCAAGCCCCACCACATGGGGCTGATGCTGAAGTCTGAGCAACTTAGCTTTGCATGTCCCCTTGTGGCATGAGCTCCCAGGCAATTGCCCTGCTTACTACTCCCCAATGCTGGCCCTGGCTTTTATATGCAGAAAAATAGTTGTTCTGACACAGGTGCGACATGGAGTTTTTATAGCATGTTGGGAGGGGGGCTCAGAAAGAAAAAGTTTGAGAACCCCTACTCTAAATCAAGCACAAGTTGGTAGGCCCAATGGAGAAATTAGTGGGTGAATTTCTCTGAACTGTGTTATCCAGAGGACCAGATTCCTTTTGATCTTAAAAAAAAAAAAAAAAAAAAAATCTATAAATCTATGAAAAACCCTAACTGACTCAGTACAGAATGAGCTAAGCATGTTCTTTCAGTCCAGATGACTTTTATTTTGGATTAAGGAAAACAACAAAGAAAGAACAATTTATTAAAATCTCCAGGAGAGAGAAAGCAGAGAGTAGTGCAAATTTCCCTAATATAAACAGGCCCTAAAACTTAAAAGAAAAAACAACACAAACAATAGTTCCCTCCCTCATCCCCAAACATTGAAACAGCCGTTATACATCAGAAAGAAGCAGTGAAGGGCAAAAGCAACATTTCACTTTTAAGAGATCTGACCTTACATGGGTCATAATGCTAAACTAAGGGCTGGCATATGCACAGATTTTGTACTAATCAGTTAGAAGGGTGATTTTTTTTTTTAAACTAAGACAGTTAGACAGGTATCACCCTAAGGTCTGGTCTATACTACCCGCCTGAATCGGCGGGTAGAAATCGACCTCTCGGGGATCGATTTATCGCATCCCGTCGGGACGCGACAATCAATCCCCGAATCGGCGCTCTAACTCCACCAGCGGAGGTGGTAGTAAGCGCCGCCGACAAAAAGCGGCAGAAGTCGATTTTGCCGCCGTCCTCACAACGGGGTAAGTCGGCTGCAATACGTCGAATTCAGCTACGCTATTCACGTAGCTGAATTTGCGTATCTTAAATCGACTCCCCGCTGTAGTGTAGATGTACCCTAAGTGTGGAGACAATCATATCGGTATAAAGGTGCCTTATACTGGTATAGCTTATTCCCCCTTCCCATACGGGAATAAGCTATACTGATATAAGGAAATTTATACCAGTGTAACTGCATCTGCACAAGGATGATTGTACATTTTTTCTATGGTCAGGTGCATGCTACAAAATTCTGCTGTTGGTCAGAGGAGTAAAGAGGTATGGTCCCTGACTGACATGGCTGTGCCAGCCCCTCGTGTAGATGCAGTTATATTGGCAGCTATACTTCACTTTTACCAATATAGCTTATTTTGATCATGGGTTCTGGAATGAACTATAATCTCAAAAGCTCAGTTTTGGTATTGGTATAGCTATACAGGCAAAGCACTCCCAGTGTGAACTTGGCTTAGCAACAAGTTAAAGTGGTACAACTGTTGTGTAAACAAGGCCTCTGACAATTATTTTCTCTCTCTCACTGAACTGATTAATTCTCACATTTCTGTTCTGTTTTTTGTTGCTTTATACTTGCTTCTCCTTATTAGAAAATCAGTTTATAATGGAACTACTTTAAAATCGAAGACAGCATTACTCTTTTGTTAATAACTAAATACATAAAATAAAAAGCACTCTCTTGCTGGTATGAACTAGGCAGTTTTGCCAATATAGCTCTCCTAGTATAGCTACACTGGCAAACCATTTCTAGTGTACTCTACACATGAAATGCTGCAGCTGCACTGTTGTTGTGCTTCAGTGTAGACTCTTCCTATGTTGACAGAAGGGGTTCTCCCATCAGTGTAGTTAATCCACTTCCTCAAGAGGCGGTAGACAGGTCAACAGAAAAATTGTACCATCAACCTTGCACTGTCTGCACCAGGGTTAGATCAGCTTAACAACAGCCTTCAGGAGTGTGGATTTTTCAGTCCTGAGCAATATAGCTTTTTAGTGTAGAGCAGGTCTAGGTTACCAAGTGTGACAGGAAGTATAAGTCATTCAGTGGGTGGATCCCCTTCACTTCCAACAGTACTGAGCCAACGTACAACATGCTGCTAGGGAATGTGTTGTTCAGATGAAACATAAAGTTGAGCCTGGCCACTCTGATTATTAAAGCCCTTGCAACACTTTTTGCAAGAGTAGGGTGTTAACTTGTTATCCTAGCCAAATTCCTGTACTTTGATTACCTATAGCTACAACTGGAAAAGATCTTGTGCAACTCTACCAACAGCAGCCCCAGTATATACAGGCAGAGAATGTGGCCCTTTATTTCAATTTGCTAAGTTTGTAAAACAATTTGGGCTCTGTCAGTGTGAAAATTAGTATATAATATAAGTGCAGTGTATTCTTACTAGCTACTATTATTATATTGTTGTATCCTGCCTTAATCTTATGATCTATTTATGAAAAAATAGTTATGTCTCACAACATCTCTGTAAAGTAGGCAAGTAACACTGGGATAAGATTATGTCAAAGTCTGAGAGAAGCTTGACTTTAGTGCAATAGCTTTTTATATAATATAGTTGAATTACACTCGGACCCCAAAATAATAGATTGATGTTTGTTCCTCACCCTACTATATTTTTTTGTATATGTGATTTTGATTTAATCTTATTTATCCCTGAAGCCTATTAAACCAATTATCTTAAACTCACTTACCCTGCAATGGCGTTCGCACTGTGTAATAACAGTATTAATAAAAATCCCTCTATAAACACACACCAGCTGGAGCAAGCACGTCAATGAGAGGGTGAAGTGACACTCTTGTACAGTGTAACCCTTATTCTCTTTATTGCAGATAAATATTTCATCTGGTCCTTCTCAAGAATGCCTCCTCTTCATTCCCTGCAGTGAACCAGCAGCTGCAGCAAATCAGGGAACCTAACCTTACTACTCTCCTCCCCATGGGGGAGTGGAAATTTCTCTTTCCCTCCCCTTCCTCCTCTGCTCAACCAGAGGTGATAATCCCTTAGGAATGCAGCATTTAACACTTGTCAGGTATATGGTAATTACTGCATTCCCAGAGGATTAGATCTGTGGAATCTAATTACAACGGAGTGAAACCTCACTATAACGAAATAAAGCTCTACTCTAAAAGGTCTGAAAGTCCATATTGAAGTAACAGGGTTTAAATTGAACAATTGAAACATCATTAAAGCCTGTGAGCTGCTCTGTCCATGAGGCTGAGTTGCCAGCCCTTCCAGGGAACATTGGCCTTCTGACTCCAGTTCCACGGATCATGATACATAAAAAATAAATTAAAATAAAAAAGCAAATAATTGATGGCCAAACCTCCACTCCGTTTCCCTTCGGCCAGAGGTTGCTAGCACATAGCTGAGTTGGAATCTCATTCTCACCACAGACTCAGCTGATTAAATAGCCTTTGAGATAGGTCACTGCCAAACCTGTGGAGGAGATCCCAGGCGGAGTGAGGGACCGTCCGCCGAATTGCTGCCGAATAGCTGGACCTGCTGCCCCTCTCCGGAGTGGCCTCCCCAAGCCCCTGCTTGGCAAGCTGGTACCTGGAGCCGGCCCTGCTTGCACCATCGCCTTTGAAAACATCCCCATATGCTTTTAAAGTTGTCCCCATTGTCCATGGGACTTCCTATTTTACTTCTTGCACTGCAGCTCTAAAATTCTGATGCTTTACTCTGATCAGATCCATGGCTTGTATGGCCAATCTCCCAAGAGGAGTCGGTGGTGCTTATCATCCATGACCAAAAACTTCACCTAGTAGCATCTCTTAAATTTTCAGGGTAGTTACCATGCAGTCGCATTTTCCCATGGGCTGCATTATGCTCTGATTGTTCATTTTTAGATTGTGCCTGCGCTTTGTAATGGGTGTGTTGAAGTACAAGGAATCACACTGCAAGAGCCCCACCCCAACCTGCTGAAATAGCACAGGGCATTTCCCTATTAACATTGTTGCATACATAAAGATTGGTATTGTCCCTTATTGCTTAGCTGTCCCAACATCCTGAACCTCATATGTCCTCACACTCAAGGAGAGAGTGAAAATGTCACCAAGGCTGTCATGTGTGGCCTGCCGATTTTGTACGAGTATAACTGAATCTTTCTGGGATGTGACTCTGCTCTTGCACACACTGCTAAAATGGTTCAACTTGCCACATTCCTTGCACTGCTGTCCTAGTGCAGGGCATGATTCTTTGCCTGCTCAGCCTGTCTGCCATAATAAATGCCTCTCACTATGGGCATGGAACCCTGATCACCTTAGCTGATATCTCACTGCATGTACTTCTGGGCGGTGTTGTGCCTCCTTGGGCTTTTATAGGTTCTGTTGAGGCTTCTGCTGCAAGCCCCATGTCTAAGCACCTTTCTAATGTGAGACTGGCTGCTCCGGGAAGGCACTCCTGCAGGTGGTGTTCCTACGTGTAGCTGACTATCCTGTCCTGAATCAGGTAGTCTGGTCAAGCTCCCAAAATTGCACGTAGCAGCCAGTGCAGCCATAACATCGGAGTCTATCCTCTCTGTGATACTCTGTACCTTGGGGGAACACCCAGCAGCCCCATTTTCATCCTTATATGATTGTGTGGTATCCGTGCAGCAGCTCCCCACCCCAGCTCACCTCTGCTCCGCCTCCTCCCCGAGCACACCGCCCCTGCTCTAATTCTCCTCCTCTCCCAGGTTTGCAGCGCCAAACAGCTGATTGGCGCTGGGAGGTGGGAGAAGTGGAGCGGCCCCGGAACGCTGTAAAAAAAAATTGGGGGGCACTGCCTTTTGGCACCCCCAAATCTTGGCACCCTAGGCAACCACCTACTTTGCCTTAATGGTAGCACCGGCCCTGAGCGGCTGGCCAAAAGTGCTCGCTCACGTTGCTGGGAGCAGCTTACATGCTAGAAGCTGTGTGTGAACAGAGCAGGGTAAGGCTGACTCCCAGAGTCGAGGATTGGAGTGACCTAGCAGATCACTGGTCCAGATAACACCAGGGGAACGTCACACTCTCCCCCTCAGATTGGTCTCTAGTGTGTTGCTCCACAGTTTTGTTCTGCTTTGGGTAGCAATAGTTCCCCACAGCTCCTAGGCCTGTTGTGAGGCTTGAGGTAGTGGAGCTTCAGAGCAGTGCAGTTCTGTCTGTCTTGTTCCCCAATAAAGTAAAATAATAGTTTTACTTTCCTGCTGTTGTCATCCTCCTGCATGACCAGGTCTGTGTACAGCTTGAATTCTTCTTCCACCAGGTCTATCACTGGGCTGGTTTGTGTCTGCAAAATTCAGGGCTTCAGATTGAGTTCCATGGCTCACGCTGCTAACTGCTGCACTGCAGAGAACTGACACCTCTGACACTGCCACTGTTTCATTCACACAGTATGAAGACAAATGCAGTTTAAGTTGAACGAGTGAAAGAAACCGTGTGCACTGAAGTCCATGTGGCTGAGTTGCTTCCAGCCTAAACTCCCCATAGTCCCTGTTCCACTGGTGTCCCATCAATAACAGTCCCACAGAGAACACTGGCCCTCTGACTTTGGTTCCACTGATCATGATGCTGAGCATGTGGAGTTGTGTATGGAAAGAGTCTTTCGTTTCATTTCACTCTGATGTAGAGCAGCTGTGGAGGGTCCTTGCCTGCAGTAGTGCTGTTCTGCTGTACCAAGGAATGACTGAGTTTGGGGAGGGGGTTGCAAACACCACGAAGAATGCAGATCCAGCTCAACGGGCAGGATATGGACAGGGCAGTTGTGTGGCCAGAATACCCTTCACTGTGTAGGTCCTCTAGTGCTCTCTCCTGCAAGATTTGCATAAGCGCCTAGAAGATTGCTTAAGTCATTTGGTACAGCTGTGCAATTGCTTTGAGTGTTTTTGGCCATGAGGAAAGGATTCCTTCTCCTCTACATCATGCATACCCTCCTATTTAGGATGGGAAATGGCTCTCTGGATTTGGCCCTGTAAGTGAGGTTTTGCTATATGTGAGCTCACTGCATAACTTGGATTTGATCCAAAGCCCACGGAAGTCAACTGGAATCAGGGCCGGCTCCAGGTTTTTTGAAGCACCAAGCAAAAAAAAAAAGCCGGAATGCCGCCCCTTGAAAAATGGTTTAAAAATCATGAGATTGTGGGTCATTTTTATTTGCCTTGTGATTCCTGAGCCTCGAGGTTATGCTCAGTTCATATTTTCAAGCTTTTCTCTGCAACCCTGAGGGCAAAACTTAATTATTTTTAAATGAAAGCAGCCAGAGCACATGCCTCCAGGAGCTGGTGCTTTAAAAAAACACCAAATATTGTCACACAATAATATTGCGAGAGCTGGCCACACTCTGAGAAACATTTTTCCTGTTGTGCTATCTTGTGATCCTATGCTTTTTTTAAAATAAAAATAAAAATACACCATTCTGAAATTTAAGAGTTCAGGGAGTTCACTGTAGAAGACATGTATCAGATTGTATAGAATAATTGTGGATTTGTTGTATAATAGGTGCATTATATATTAAACTTGCTCAGCTGGAGAGATGATAACCTAGCCCTTAAACAACACAGCCTGAATCTTTGGAGCTAAGGTTATGGTACAGGTAAAGTGGTTTAGGTTTGTTTTTTGTTAAAACATTGAAAAAATACAGAAAAGCATGTGACTAACAATCGGGCACTCTAGACTCCAATCCCTGCTCAGACACTAGCTTGCTGTGTAGCTTGATAAATCAGTTCACCTCTCTGTATCTTAGTTCCTTCATCTGTAAAACTGGGATATTAATATTTATTTACCAGGAGTATTGTGAGGTTTAATTAATGAACCCTTGAAAAGTGCATTGAGCTCCTTGGGTGGGAGGTGATATTAGTAGCACAGTAAATCTTGTGATGAAGACATCCATTTTCAAAAGCTTGCCCTCCCTTTTATACTAGTGAATTTTAGCAAAATACACAGATACATTATGGGTGCAATTAGCTGGAATGCATATAGCCTATTATAGACATCTGACTGGGAGTCAGAAGACTGGCATTTTATTTTCAGCTTTGCCACTGATTCATTTTCTGATCTTGGACAAGTCACTTACATCAGATGTGCCTCAGTTTCCTCATAGGGAAAGTGGTAATAATAATCCTTACCCATCTTCATAAAACTCTTTGGCCCTGATTCAGGCCCTCTCTAAAGCCACGTGCTTAAGTTTGTTCTTGTTCAACAAAGCACCTGAGTACATGGTTAATGTTAAGTACATGCTTGAGTCCTATTAATTTCTTAATAGTACTTCAGTAATATAAGTATTATTTTTATATGTTATTAGGAATTATTGTCTATTTAGTCAAAGGTTAGAAATAAGGGAAGAGAAGGACGCTGACAATTCCTTAAACTAAGAAGCAGAAATGGATCAACATTCCTTTGGTCCATCCTCTTTGTTTTGAAATTATTCCCTTTTCATTACCCCTTTGCACCTCTGCAGATACTTACTGATGTGCAATATTGTACTTCTGTGGTTTCCTGTGGCATGTTCTCTTGTGCTTTCCTGTGGTCATCCTATATGTTCATTTGAACCATAAAATAAACATATTTTGGACAGGAGGACTCTCAAAAGTGAAAACCACTAACACAGACAAACAGTCAAGAGAGAATGTTTCAACCGACCAATTACATTTCACTTCCTTACAATTCCCCCTGCAGTTTTGTTCTACATTGTTTTGTAGCAATGCTGATTATGTACTCTACATATCATATGACTTTTAAAAACAAACTTTGTAGTTGTGGATAATCTAAGCATTATCCCCAGATGTACAGACACTCTTTTCTCAATCTATGTATTATATAATTTTTTTTAACATTAGCTTTAATAAAAAATGTTAATCTGTTTCTATCTACTATTAAACAGCTGCAGAATTCCATTCCAGAAGTATCTGCATTTCAGTGATAAATAAAATCATCTCTATATGTGTAATGCACCTGCAGTCTTTTTTTACCTTTCTACTTAATCCTGACTCAGAGATTTGACTGAGTAAGAAGTGACCAGGATTTGGACCAAACTTGGTCAGTAAAGAATTATGAGTTGCTTTGGAATGAAAAGTGGTATTTATATCTAATCTATCTATCTATCTATAGTCATATGGCGCCAACTGGAGCTGTAAGTGTTAAGTGTGGCTGTAACAAAATAAAGGTGTTGGGTGGGGAGGGGGAGAAGTGTGCTATGATGGGTTGGATAAGGAGTTTGAAGGTGTCTCTTCTCGGTGGAACACTGTAGTTGTACTACAACCGCTGTCTTAAATCTGCGAGGTGTGAAAGCAACCTGAGGTGGAAATGAGATTAACTTCATGGTGGGAGGAAATGAAGAAGTGAAGTGGGCATATTCTGACAGTACTGCAGGTGGTTATAATGAAATTTTTTACATCAAAAGACACTTACACCATTTTCTTTCCAAAAATCTGCTTCTGTTACTGTTTTACAGTAACTAAGAAAAGTTTTGGTTGCCTTTTTTTTTTTGTTAGTGCCCTATTTTATTTTTAGCCCATTACCAATCTCCATCTGGGCTGCTGGCAGGCAGTTCATATTTTCAGTATGGTTCAAGCTTCCTATATTTCACACTTGATGTACTGGTTACAGCTTTTCTATTGGATGGTTTTCTTTCTGGTTTCCTTTCAGGAAGGTTCATGTTTTCTCTTTCAATTATTTTCTGTACAATCCTTATCCTATACTACTTACTTAGATAAGTTACCCTTCTGGTAGGTAAATAGTCTCAATGGGTCTGAATCTCATTTACATTAAAGGATTTCCTTCACTGCTAAAAAACCCCTGTTTTTAACTTTGGGGAAACTAATGCACATGAGCTATCACAAGTTAAAAACTCTGTGAATAGCAACTCCACTAGTCCAGTTTTTCATGCGGGATTAGTTACCTGAGTAAGGGTTTGCCTAAATAGATCTTAAATCTGGGAATGACAGCAACTTTGCTACTTGCTACATATTTAATTAATTACAAGCACACACTGAAACCAGTGCTAACAAAGTTGTGACATTCCCAGTTAAGGTTAACACACTTTTTAACTCAGATCAGTATGTCTTGTGTTTCACCATGGTTGAGTTAGTTAGTAACACCTACAGCTGGTTGAAATTTTCAGAATTTTGATTTTTTTCAGTGAAATTTTTTGTCAAAATTTTGATAAACAAAAGGGATGAATTTTTAGCAAAAATGTTCATGAAAAATTAATTCTATCTTTCCGCAGCTATAAAGCTGGTTATAATAAATACAAATAACAAAAAAGTCATCAACATTTAGCAGTTTTGGAGAATATCACTACAGATGGCAGAGATATAGGATTAAAAAAAAAGATGATTCTGTAATACAGATAACAAATATGATCCCAGATTTGATCCCAGATGCACCCATGGATCTCAGTTAACTGGAGCTCTGTGTGCATATGGTAGGTGATGACTCAGTTGGACCCCATATTTTTAGTGAAATACAAATAAAATATGGTAAGCAAAAAATTTACATCAAATCGTTTATGCCCAAGGAAGAATTCCTAGTGAGATCTGTGAATGTGCTAGAGACTTTCCCATGTTTATTTCTAGGAATATCAAACTGGTGTCATTAAGTGACACACACATTTATGACTTTTTATATTACTTTTCTGAGCATATCTCACCAATTGCTTCTGATCAGCTCAGTTGATTAGAATCATTTGGAAAACAAGAATAAAGGTAAAAATAAATTCTATACTAAGGCAAAATTTTAGGGATTCTTTGAAATAAATTATACTGATATATTTCTCCCAAGAACTGGCATTTGTAAATATTTTTTAAAATGAACTGGAGGGAGGGGAAAAACCCTGGCTGGGTGTAGTTAATGATCAAATATTTGTTTTAAACACATGCAAACACTTGGTTGGAAAACACTTTAAATTTATAACTTTTGGCAAATTCGTTGACATTTGGCAACACTGCCTCCATTTAGAATATCTGTGACAATTAGCATCTTCCATATGGTAAATGAGAACAAAAAACTTGCAAGACTCTATAAAATCTCCATTTTAGCTCATTCACCTGCAGCCATATAACTATCATCAGGGTAAGGCAAAAGGTTATTAATAAAATTTGTTATATCGCTACAGTGAAACTTTGTTTTCTTAAAAATATATGCATAGACTTTCTTCCTATCACTTGTAATCAGTATATATAAAAGCTTTGCTAGGAATATATTAATTTGTTTTTAATGCTTGATAGTTAATAAATAATGATAATAAACATATACAGTGCTTTAGTTATTGGGCTCTATACAAGGGTAACTAGGGAAAATTTAAGGCCTGTGCTATACTGAAGGTCAGACTAGATGATCTAATGGAAGTCAATGGAAGACCCTAAGGCCAAAAGCAGCCCTACTCAGAACAGGACTTAAATACATGCTTCACTTTAAGCATATGCTCATGTTCCATTGAAGTCACTGTGCTCTGAATCATCGCCTTAATGAATTAAGAATTATCGTTCGACATCTTTCATCACTATCAAATGTATCTACATTTTAAACTATACCTCATATTTCCTGGTGCCGCGTATATTTCCATCAATAATAATGAGTCAAAGTAGTAGAAAATTCACAGTTGGAATAACAACATGTGAGGTGTCTCGTGCATTGTAAAAGTCTTTGTGCAGGTAAAGTTGCTAATTAGTCCCCTTGCCTGCTGTTTGAAATCAGCTGTTAGAACAGTTTCAGTTACTGTATTGTGGTGAATCATTTCCTTCTGATGCTTGTGGTGATGGATCATGTGGCTATATTTTCACACCAGCTTTAAGACAAAAGATTCCTCTCTCCAGCAACAAAGCTTGGGACATATTCACTAGGAGATACAAAATATTATCTATCTGTATTTACATAACTAGGATGAGCAATGGTTTGTAATGTTTTACTTTCCTTTATTCTTATTAGTTGTCAATGTACAAAAACATACTCATGTTTATTCTCTTTTTGTATTTGTACATTAATCTAAAACAATCTTCGTGGGAAGAAGACCTTATAGTAAATGTTATGATAAAACTAAGAATACACATCTGAGATTTTTTTAAATGTCCATCCTTCTTTATGGGGATGGAGGTATCTCACTAATAGAATGTTCAGAAAAAGAGACCATTGTTCCAGAGACAACTACCAAACTGTAGAGCACACACAATTTAGGACTTAAAAAGAGAAGAAATACATGCCTGTGTTTCCATGACTGCGTATACGCAGTTGTACACACAAAAACATATGTGTAGAATACGTACCGGCAATTGCTGTGATTGTTCAGGACAGCTCTTATGCGTTAAGTGTGGTTAACTGTAAGCTCATGCACTGGATTGGGACTCAGCAAACAAGAGTTCTATTCCTGGCTCTGCCACTAGGCTGCTAGATGACCTTAAGCAAGTTACTTTCTCTCTCTCTGCCTCAGTTTCCCCATCTGGAAAATGGAGATAATGATACTGACCTCTTTTGTAAAGCATTTTGAGATCTGCTGATCAAAAGTATTATTATATTAAAACTGAACATGTGCTTGGGAGCTGCCTTAACAGGGATGGGCTTAAACATGTGCTTAATTGCTTTCCTGAACAAAGAAAGGACCCTGATTCTACTCAGTACTGACTGCTTCCTGCAAGGTGCTCAGTGCCCTTGGCTCCCAATGATTTTAATGGGAGTTAAGTATCTGGCTCTTTAGGAGGTCTGGAAGTAATCAATATTTAGATAAAAATGCACATTAGAACACAGGAAACATCAAGAGTAGAACAATATTCCACGCTCATTTCAGTCTCTTAGATCCCCATCATTACAGCCACAGTGTCCAGTGTTACTTTCAAGACTGATTTTGTTCGGTGAAACTTAGGTGAATCAGCACCCCAGATTTTATTAAAAAGAAGAACAGGAGTACTTGTGGCACCTTAGAGACTAACAAATTTATTAGAGCATAAGCTTTCGTGGAGCTTATGCTCTAATAAATTTGTTAGTCTCTAAGGTGCCACAAGTACTCCTGTTCTTCTTTTTGCAGATACAGACTAACACGGCTGCTACTCTGAAACCAGATTTTATTGTTTTCATCATGGCATTGAGGGTTGGAATTTTAAATTTCACAAAGTAATTTTTAATTTCCACCAATTATTTTCTCCTTCCTCCTCCAAGGTCTTTGCCCTGAGGTCTGGGAACATCATTACCTCGTGAAGATCATTTCCTTTCCGCTGCTGCTCATAATTACAAAACAGTTAACTGAATACAGAAGAAGGGACCCAAACCTGCTACCCTAATTCATGGGAGTAATTGTCCAGTGAGTTATCCCAATGCACCAAATCCTGAAGTCCAGTTTGCCTCCGTGAAAGTTAAGATCTCAATCATGCAAAGACATCCACATGTGCATAAGCATGGGAAGTCAAAAGGGACTACACATGTACTTATAGTTAAGCATGTACATAGGTCTTTTCAGAATTGGGATATAAGGACATCAGGAGTCAATCTCACTGCCTTCAATAATATTACTCTCACGAGCATGGGTATGAGGACCAGATTATCCAGTTGTACAAAGAAAGATTCATAGATGTGAGGGGAAAATATTATTCAGAATATAATGAAAGATACAACAGTGACTAATTATCACTGTTCCTGAAAGAAGCAACCTAGATGTCAAGTAAAAAGGAAGGTCTCTTCTTTCTTCTCTCTTTAATCTATAACAATGAGTTTCCTTCCTGATGGCATGAGAAGGGTGTGTGTAAGGGCTGAGAGATGGGTGTATTTGCATATTCTGTGAGAGATGCAGGATGTCACACAGGGGCAGAGAGAGAAAGAATAGTGATTATGTGGAGACACTGACACTTGAATGTTATTGCCCCTGCTACAGTATTTTTGATAGCTAGATCAATGTAACATTGGCTGTCCTTCCAAACAGAAACAGTCAATAAATAAATTTGTCTGTATTTCTAGCTTACTATTGTACAATGGAGAAATAATACAGGTTACTAAACAACTGTCACCTTTGATTTGCAAATCTAATTAAATGTGCATGTGTTTGTTTCTCTACGATCATTAAGCAAATTAAAAGATAAAGGAAAGGAAAACGCTACAAGTGAACTAGATCTGAATTTTTTCAGTTTGTGGAGACATTTGACCTTGGGTGGTGGTGATTGGTGGGTTTTTTTGTAAATACTTCTGTGGTGTTTACAGTTTGTCTATTGGGAAAATATGTTATTTAAAATAAACCTGCACTGAGGCAATTCTAAATTGTCACTTGAATTTCTAGGATTTCAATCAAACTAAAACAATCTTCACATAGTCTTGGGTCAACAGATATGCTGTTTCAGTGACTTTCTGGTTTTGCAGCACCATTATGCTTCTGATTTTTATTACTCTGTATCGTTTTAAATGAGCAATGGCCAAGTCCATCCACTTTACTGGGACTAATTTCCTAAGCCATGTAAACATGATTTGGCTCTGTTGTTGAACTATTATAAATATATACATTCAGGTCAATCCACTGTCCTTTTAGCAGCTCAGATTTATTTAGAATTAATATTGTACAGATTTAGTCTTTAAGGTGCAATCGGGCTCCTGGTTGTTTTTGTGGATACAGAATAACACGGCTACCCCCTGATATTGTACAGATTGTTTGTCTTTTAAATTGCTAGTCTCTGCAAATTCAATGAAGAATCTAAGGACTTTTTTTTTTTTTTTTAAATGTGGAGAGGTGACATTTTTTAATGGATTTTCCTTCCAAAAAGAGATAAATTCCCCAGTGGGTTAAATCTTCCTCAATTTTCCATCTAAAATATTATCATCTTTTGTACCCTATTTTTAAAATTGAATTATTTTGCTATTGCCAGAGCAGTGGGCCAAATTCTTGATTACACCCTGATTACCCTCAGGTAAGAAATGGCTTACTCTGCACTTCCTGGTATACTGGGAACATTTTGCAGGATTAAACAGAGGAATGAGCTGAATCATCCCCTGCTCTGTGCTAGCCTAGAGCAGTCAAGCAGAGGCAGTGAAGCTCAGGGTTGGTGACATTCCTGGGAAGGAAATCTCTGCTTGGTTCCTCCTGCAGCCTGATTGTTGCTTGGGGATTACGGGGTTTGCCCCAAGGCCAGGGGACCCTCCCCTAAAGCCAACAGATCCCATGGATCTGTGTGGTCACAGGGGCTCGGCAGAAGACCAGTGAGATTCTGTGCCTCTAACATTTCTGGCCCCTGGTAATGCCACTTCCTGGAAGTTCAATGTAATTGGAGCCATATTACCCTGCCCCTTAAAAAGGAGATACCTGCACACAGAAGTGCAGAAAAGATACACTATATCGTCTAGGTAAACTGCACTACGTAAAGGGGAAATGATGCATATGTCCCTGACCCCAAACTATTTAGTACTTGCTTCCTTATGTAGGGATGATCCCATTGTGCTGCTGCTCCAAATGCTATTCTTCCTGTGGCTTAACTGATATGAGGCTTGGGTTCCTTAGAAGGTTATAAATGTGCAAGGATTATGCAGTGTGCTTCAGTGGGTTTCTATGCTCGGTTTACTGGCTCTGCCACTGATTTGATGAGAGACCTTGTTCAAGCCACACATCTCTCCAGGCCTTAGATTCCCCATGTGTAAAACAGGGATAGAAATACTTGCCTTCCTTTTGTAAAGCCCTTTGAACTCTAGGCACAAGTACTTCTATTGTTGTTACAGTTGTCCACAAATTTTAACTAAATGGTGTGGTATCTTAGTTAAGGCTTACCCCATACTAATTGAATTGTGGCTCTATAAATGGGCCACTCCTGCATAAAGCTAAAAGGCCCCACAAAACTTGCTTATCTTTCGGCCTGTTCTTAAATCCAACACTCTTTTTGTCTCTGTGTGTACAGTGCCCACCACAATGGAGTCCAGGGTTATGACTAGGACTCCTAGGAGATAATAATAACAAACAATACATAGGTCTAGAATATTAACCAAGTATACTTGTCACTATTGTCCTACTGTTCAAATCTTGTTTAGTTATGCGCACACACACAAAACTCTGTTTAGTCCCTTGAAAGATTTCCAAATCTACAAAGGCTAGGTCAGTTCAGAGAAGTTTTCCTTCCTCATAAGGAAATTTATTCAAGGAAAATATTTATGAAACTAAGTGATAGCTATCTAGGGTAGGTGTAGGTGTATCTTGAGGTGTAGCTATCTGGGGTAGGTGTATCTTGAGACTAGTACATGAACATGGATTTTACATAGCCATTTATTATTATTATATTCAAATATATTTACTGAAGCAATTCCTTCACTACTAGCATGTGGTTTAACCTAATTTTCTCAGAGCAATCCAGCCAGTGCCACTCTCTGTGAACCTTTGCATGTTTCCTGTGTTGAAAAGAGCACATGTCTGCAGGACAGTTGGGATTTGTGACTTTCCTTTCTAAGACTCTCTCTCTCTCTCTCTCTTTGTTTTTAATTTTAACAAATAGTAGTTTTCTTTCTAAAGCATAAAGAAAGAAAGAAAGAAAGAAAGAAAGAAAGAAAGAAAGAAAGAACACACACACACACACACACATAAAAACCTCCAAAGGAAGGCTGTACTCTGGAGGGGAGATGAGGAGCTTAGCGGTGACAGCTGGAGAACTGCACATGGCAGTTCTTTATTGCCAGTATTTTGTTGGGGCTATGGGAATTGAGACTACCATAAAATGGTTATTGACAATCATTAAATGCTCATGTATCCCATATTCTGTATACACACACACACACTCCTACATACAAATAAAGTGTATTTACTGTAGCTTGTGATAAAAAATTACCCTCAATACACAACCAGGGAAAAACAGCGTGCTTCCTCTCTTCCTTTTGCATAGGTGCAAATAGGCCCAAATAGTAGCAAACTGGAGGCACTGAGGGTGTGGAAAGGAAGTCTATAAAAACTCCAAAAGCAACAGAACTGGGAGTAAGGGTAGGAGTGGACAGAGGAGGACTGCAGAGAAGCTGTGCTCCCTAAGGGCAGCATGAAAAGAGAATGGGGTCATGGAAAACTGGCATAGCAAAGGGAGTCTGAAAATTATATGATCTCCTTACTTCAAAGGTTTCAGAGTAGCGGCCGTGTTAGTCTGTATCCGCAAAAAGAACAGGAGTACTTGTGGCACCTTAGAGACTAACAAATTTATTAGAGCATAAGCTTTCGTGGACTACAGCCCACTTCTTCGGATGCATCAGGAATCTTAACCTTCAGACTGAACTGACTAATAGAATTGGAAAAGCAGCTAAGAATGTTAAGCTATTACAGAACCGGGCATGGAGTAACAGCAAACTATAGACAAAGGTTAAGATGTGAATCTACGAGACGTGTTCTGTCATCCCTGCTTTATGATTCAGAAACAATGACTACATATCATTGCCACATTAGCAGATTGAACAGCTTCTACATGAAATAGCTGTGTAAGATTCTGAAAATAAAGTGAGAAGACAAAATACCAAACACAGAGTGCTGGAGCGCACAAGACTGACACACTTAGAAACCACTATCAAGAAGAGGAGGTTGCGATGGCTCGTTCATGTCAGGAGAATGGGAGGAGACGTCTATCCCCAAGAATATTTTGTACAGCGAGATTCAGGATGGCTCTAGAAAGCAGGGTTGCCCTTTATGGCAGTACTACGACATGTAAAAATGATATGAAGTCATTCAACATCAATATAGAAAGCTGTGAGGAGTGCACAGAATCCCATCCAATTTGGAGTGAATAAGTTGCACTGGGTGTAGCTCAACATGAAGTGGCTTTGTTCCAGAGGATGGAAGCAAAGTGAGAAAGAAGAAAGCAATGTTCTGTAATCTTGGACTCTAACTCAGATAACACATGGAGCTGTGAAATTTGTAACACGCTTGTCACTCTTGAATTGTCAACCATAAGCAGATTCATCAGGCACCTGATTAGATCTCTTATGCATATACCGTGATCCAGTTTGGATTGATGGTGCCAATGACTATGATAGTGGAGGGATAAATAAATAAATTTTCAAAACCTCAAAGGAACATTTGTAGGCTAAAAAAAATCCCATTTAGAAACATTTAAAATCCCAAGATAAACTATGACTAACAATATTTTAGATGAATAAACTGAAATAGGTTTGCATTTTAAATGTATTTTTCTCCATATATACTGTATGCAGTATTGTTCCTAGGATATTAAAGAGACAAGGTGGGTGCGGTGATATCTTTTATTGCACCAACTTCTGTTGGTGAGAGAGACAAGCTTACACAGACCTCTTCAGACAAGAAGGTTCAGACAAGATCTTCATAAGTTGGTTCAATAAAATATATTATCTCACTCACCGTACATGCTGTTTATTTATTTATTTTCATTTTTCACCAGTTAGACAGGAAAATGTGTCACCTTCATCTTTGTATATAGTCAAAAATATATAATCCCTAGGATAAATTTCAATTTTGTGGCTCTCATGTATTAGTGTAACACCTCAAGGTCTTGTTTGAAAACATTTCTTTCTTTCTCCTTCCTTTTTTTTTTTTGAAATCATGGAAATATTTCCAATGTTGGTAGGTTTTCTCCAAAACTTATCTTAAGAAAAACCTAAATCTGGGACAATACTTGACATGGGTGTCCATTTAACATATGTTCATTTAACAGAAAAGGCTAAATGAAGGCAAATTTTGCCCATGGATTGTTCTGAAAAACAGCCTAACATGAGTAGGCTGAGGGCAGCATGTAGTCCTATTCAATATACTTGCCATATTTGCAGCAAAACCCTAAGGGCCCAATCCTGAAGCATTATTTACGTGAATGGAGATCACCCTTGTTGAACCATGCTAAGCCTCAGTCCCGGAATGAACTCCCCGGGGGAGGATCTTTGCAGTTGCGTGTAGTCCGGGCTCCATGCAATGGGAGTCTGCCCAACATTGCAGGATTGGGGCTCCTGACAACAGACCCAGGTTTATGTTCACGAGAAAAAAAAATCTCTCTAAGCATGCAAGAACCCTGAGTTAGACTCACAGCTGCTATAAATTAGTGTAGCTCCACTGAAGTCAATGGCACTGCGCTGATTTGCAAAAGCTGAAAATCTGGTCCATGCATATATGTATACAGCTTCTTGCTGGCACCACTGCAACCATGTTTACACTAACGTTTCCCTGCAAATTTCCCAGCCTTGTTCTCATGCTGACGCCACTGCTGATAGCAATAGTGAGAACAGATAAGTGTAGACAAGTTTCTGGTGGCCTCTAGAGTTTTAATGCCAGCAGCCAATCTACACTATTGTTCCCTAGTGTTTGTCTATACTAGAGCTCCTACTGTTGACACTACTGGTTGTCTTCTGCCAGTGGTAGTGTAAGGGTGAGAAGTTTGAAGACAAAACTAGCAAAGACCTAGCTATTGTGTAAACAGGACCTAGTATTATGCTACACTTACTGTAATTTGGCAAGATTTTCCTGTGCTATCTTTCTCTCATAAGTATCTGCATATGATCTGGGGTAATAGAAATCAGCTGGGACCATTGACAACATCTGTGCAGATTTTGCCTCAAATCTGTACAATTGTGTGGGAGATTTGGGCCCATATCAGGGATTATGGCTAAAATCTGCAATTTCAGCCAAGAGACTGAACCTAATCTTTCATGTTGCTGAGAGCTTCCCGGAGCAGCTAAGTGAGGTCAGAGCCCAAATAAAGTAATTTGACCTAAATGGCATTGCCGATGCTCAGCACTACTCAAGGTCAGGCTCTTTATTGGTGATCTCTGGCTGTACAGGATTGCACACGCATGCCAGAGCATTATTACTGCAACTACAGGGAAGGTGGGAAAAATCAAGTAAACACAACAAAAGTACAGGAAAAGGTTCAGGTCACTAGTCAATCACCAAAGAAAACAACCAAAAATGTTCTGAAGCAAAAGGTATATGAACATATATATACAATGTTTTCAAAATGTGAAATACAGCCAATGTCTATGTGAAGAATATTTGAGGCAACTATCTCTGACTCTGATCAAGGAATACTTGTTCTCATTAACAAGCATTAGAAACCAGTGGGATCCAACAATATACCAAGGCTTTGTCAACTGTCATGCTAATGCCCCATTTTAAACAGTCACTCATCTCTTTATATCCTTTCAAATGCACATTTTTGTCATACCAACTGCAAGGCATTCAAAATGTTCAGAAGCACCAGGAATTTTGCTGCATTGGAGATCTGAGACAGAGGTGCTGATGAAGGGACAGCAGCGACTGTAAGAAGAAAAAAATAATAATTAAAGATAGAGCCCAGGGAATTCTTTCTGCTATGAGACTACAGGGAGAAAGAATGTTCAGGGCTTATGAGAATTGTAATGCCTCTTCAGGATTGAGCAATACCATCTTACATTTATATAATATCTTTCATTCTGTGGGATCTCAGAGCAGTTTAAAAATTAACACGATAGCCACTTCTAGTTTATGAAAGACAGATGATTAATTTTTTTATATTGTGAAAGTTATTATTATTTTGGGTTTTTTTGGTAAAAGTGCCTCTTGCATCCCATCCTCTTTGACCTAGAATCCTATCAATAAATACTGCAGTGGCATTTCAATTGAGCAAGAGGGCAGCTTCTAAGGTAAATATTTTTCTAGAGTAAAACTAAAAACCTCACCACATTGAGTCTAACTCTAGGGATTGCATCTCATATAGCCTTGTGTAATCTTACACCTAAAGAACCTTTACAAAATGAATACTTTCTTAACTCTAAATTAATATGCACACATAATCTTAAGTCTCTCCCTTATTGCTATTTTAAAGTAGATATATATTTGTTGCTTGTTTTAATTGGTGTCCTTGGTCCAGTTCCTAAAGATCTCAGCCCATATCACAAAAATACAATCAGAATTAGCACTAATTGTTGCTTTTTTTGGCATTTTCAGCCTTTGAATGTAGAGTGAATGTACCATGAAATATAACTACAGCACTTTTTTTCCATTTTCAGAGGTGGTTCTTCCAGAACTGGGGAGTTTTGTGAAATTTTGTGTGACTATTTCCATCATTTCTTCTTTTATGTTGTACATATTCTTGTAGATGTAGATGAAATTTTGACCACAAAAAGAGTCTCTTTATGCAAACAAAGCAAATTTCCACATTTGCAGTGTAAGCCGTCAGTGCCCCAAAGAGAATCCAGTTTAACAAAAGTTTAACTCAACAGTTCTTTTTGATGGAAACAAATCCATTTTCCAGTACATAATAAGAGAGGAAAAAAGAACTGATTTTAAGTAGTTTTATATTTCACTTAGAGAATGATATGAGCTGCAAAATTCAGATGTGGATCCAGATGCAAACCTCCCCATTATTCAGGGTTGTTCAGATCTGGAATTTTGGTATGGACTTTTTCACTTCTACTTTTGTTATGAATGTTACACATATATTGGTGGGATGTCATGAAGAAATCTGCACTGTGCTTTCTCTGTTCTGCAGACAAATAAAAAACTTCAATGTACAGGCCCATGAAACCAGTAACGTGTTAGGCCCTGATCCCATAACTACTTACACATGTGCTTACCTTTACGCATGTGAGTAGTCCCATAGTTAAGCATGTGTTTTCAGAAATTGGGCCTTAATATTACATTTTTTTTTTAAAGAAATGGAGGTATGTAATTGTAAACATGTTTATGTTCTTGCTTTTCTACAGACAAAAGAAAGGATTTTATAAACAAAGAGGATTGTAAACCCCAAACTAATCAGACAAAAAGGAAGAGCCGGGATTAGTAGTCTCTTCCCAGATCTGACTCTTGATATCCAGAGTAAAGGCCATGTGATACTAGAAAAGAAAAATTGGAATCTGACCAATAACAAAAGTTATCAGTGTCTCGGGTACTGATAGCTGAATGCATTCTGGGCAATAGCTGTGGTTTTATAATCTCCATTTAGCATATTTCCTCAGGCAGCCTTTTTTGCATAATTTACATTTTACCAATTTATTTGTATTAATTGCACAGGTACTCTGTGATGAATAAATAACAGACTCCTGGCCCCAAATATCTTACAGTTTAAAAACACAACTCAGCAGAAAACAGAACATATGCAGACACAGTGGAGTGCTGCCATTGCAGAAAGAAAGCTTTGGGGGATAGGTGGGTGGTCAAAAGCTTGAGTTTGCTAGAATAGCAAATATTTTAAGAAATATGATAGCTTGTAACCATCGCAAAGTAAACATGTTTAGCAAACCTTTGCTTGCATTTGCTATATCATAGGTCTTGTACATTGTGATAAGTAAACAAGGAAGTTAGAGGACACTGAATATTTCAAATCTGTTAAATAAAGTTCATGCTTAACCAGAAAAAAAAAAATCAAAGGCAAATGTAAAGCTTCAAATATACAGAAAAGGTATTATAAACCTACCTGCCTATACTTGAAATTATGCATTTTCATTCACAGCATGTGTATTTCACGGAAAGAAACAAACTAACGTTTATTTTGCATGATAAAAATAAGATGATTTATGTTAAAATCACTACACAATGTAACTGAACCTACACATTCTGGACAAGTATTAAAATACCTACAAAGTGCATTTTGAACGACTGCAGTCCTTTTAGTCTACTAGAATGCAAAAAAAAAAAAAAAAAAAAAAAAAAAAAAAAGCTGCTGCTGATTATAGAGGGAGACTGGTAACTGAATATGCGTTGAAGAGATAGTTACTAATGCAGCAGGGAGGCACATTCTTGGTGGGGGAGGGGACGTGTAACCTCATGCATGGTTACCGATCAGTAAGGAGGTACAGCATAAAATCGCTTCTTGGATTAATTGATGTTGCAAAAACCTGATTGCTTGCAAGTCTCTCATCACTGTGTCATCTGTATCTTCACTTACTAAACCTAATCATGTGAGCATGTTAGTCAAATCTGACACTACGTCTAGCTAGAAAACTGTCTCTGTAGCAGGCATTTCCTGTAAACATACTACTGTGTGAGGCAAAAACATAAAAGTCAGCTGACACATGATTGGCTTTTCTTTTACTCCTTGCTGAAATAAAAAAGTAATTTATATAAGAGAGAGGTAAAAAAACAAGTACATAAAACATTGCAAAAGCCTTAATCACAAGAGTCTATGTAATTATATAATCATCATAGTATCTATCTGAACACCTCACAAACATGAGTAAATTTCAATACCCCTGGGAGGTAGGGAAGTATTATTATCCAATTTTACAAATGGGAAACTGGTGCACAGAGATTAAGAGCAGTCTTGCCAACCCCAAGTGATCAAAAACATGAATCAGGCCCCTAAAATCATGAGATGTTTTTAAAAAATACATGTCTTATTTTTTATTTCCTTCTGATGTTTGAGCCTTTAAATTACATATTGGTCATGTCTTCAAGCTTTTCTCCACACCCATGAGAGCTAGAAACAATACGCATGTTTAAAAAATGAAAGCTGAGATTCTCACCACTTGCCTCCAAGAGCAGGGGCTTTAAGAAAACCACCAAATTGTGTGAGGCTCACATTAACATTGTAAGAACTGGCAACACTAACAAGACATGTCCAATGTTATACAGGAAGTCTGTGGCAGCCAGGGCCAGCTCCAGCTTTTTTGCCGCCCCAAGCGGCGAAAAAAAAAAAAAAAGAAAGAGAGAAAAGAGAAAAATCTGATCGAGCTGCTGCCAAAGTGCCGCTGAAGACTGAAACGGAGCAAGATTGAGCTGCTGCCGAATTGCCACCGAAGACTGAGGCGTAGTGATTGAGTTGCCGCGGAAGTGCCGCCGAAGACTGAAACGGAGCAAGATTGAGCTGCTGCCGAATTGCCACCGAAGACTGAGGCGGAGTGATTGAGTTGCCGCGGAAGTGCCGCCGAAGAGGAAGAGAGGGACTGAAGGCCCTCCCGCCGAAATGCCGCCGCAGACCCAGACGTGCCGCCCCAATAATGGACAGAGTGCTGCCCCTTTCTATTGGCCGCCCCAGGCACCTGCTTCCTTCACTGGTGCCTGCAGCCGGCCCTGGTGGCAGAGTTGGGACTAAACTCAGATCTCCTAAATCCATTCCGCTTTCTCAGCCACAAGATGGTACAGCTGCCTAAATATGAATCTAAAGTAAGGGAGTTCCCATCCAAAAGAGTGATCAGGCAGGTTTCCTACTCTGAGATACAGACTGGATCATTTAATTAACCTGAGATGGACTTAAGTTTGGGTAAAGGCTTCCTGTTGCTCGAGAACCTCTGATGTCAAGTGTCTCTCGGACAGAGTTTTCCCTTTGATGCACACACCCAGCTCTTTACCAAAAGCTTTAAAAAGTGTTGCAATGCATTTTTTAAAATAAATATAAATAATTTTTATAGGGATGGGAAATGGAAGATTGAGGGAGGGAAAACAACATTATTTTATTTCTCTGTTGGTAGGAAGGGGATTATAACTCTTCTGGTTTGCTGCAGTTTTTCTAGTTTCTGACTAAACTGAATGTTGTGGGCCTATGTATCAACAAATAGCATGACACTACAAAGATTGTCCTATCAGTCTTCCCTGTGCACTAGACTGAAGTTTTCACTTCATACATAACACATAAATGGTTGCAGTGATTGCAGAAAGACAGCAAATATCGTCAACATAAGGCAAAAGGAAGGGAAGAAAATAAGATATTCACAAGTAGCCCCTTGCCTCATATCAAACATTTCCAGCGCCACGAATAAAAATCACAGAGGCCATAGTGGCTAATCTGTAAAAACAAATAATATTTTCATTTCAGACTTCTAATGTAATATTATATGATACATTTAACAAAACAAGTGTTAACTTGTTCTGGGCTTCTTGATTTTCTTGAAACAATCTTTCTGTTTTCTTACTCATCACTATATGCTGATGACCTGATCTCTCTGACCTACATTTATTTCTATTTATAATATTGATTAGAATGCTACAGTTTAGCCAGTCTCAAAAAAAAAAACCCAAACCAAAACAAACCAAATAAAAAACAGGCCAAGCTGTGCCAGAAGATACATGGACCCAAATCCACTGATTTGGCACTTTTTTGTATTTACATTGACTTCATATCTCAAGGGCATAAATTGACCGTACATTTTCATTTTATGGTGCTCTTCCACACATGTAGCAACATTTGTTTCTTCAGCCTCTGGTTCTTTTGACATCAACAGGAAGTGCATCTGCTTTACTGGACAGCTGAATATGGTCCATGGTGGTATTCAAAACGTTAGGCCCCAATCCTACAAACACATATATACAACTGCACAACTCATTTGAGTAGTGGTATTCATTTACAGAGGACAACTCATATCAACAAGTTATGCATAGAGCCCAGGTCTGAAATTTATGTAGAAACAAACATTCCATGGCAATAACACAATCTTTTTCCCAATTATCACATATCATAATGAACACAAATATATGCAGCTTCTATATTTCTTCTTAAGTCATATTTACAGTCACTATAGGTGAAATCCTGATCCCAGTGAAGTCAATGGCAACACCCCCCTTCACTTCAATAAGGCAAGATTTCATCCCAAAAGAGTTAAGGCTTAAAGAAAAAGAAAAAATCCAACACGTGTTCATATGCCTCTAGTGCAAGCAATGTTGCCAACTTTCGCAATTTTATTGTGTCTCATGATATATGGTGTTTTCCTGAAACTTGCAAATATGAATGCTAAAAGCTCTAAAACATTTGGAGTTGGCAGCACTGACATGTCACACACACAGCTTAAGGCTACAGTATGCCACTTAATGCTTTGCCATGCTACTGCCATTTTGAAGTACAAGCAACATGCTACAAAATTCTACAAAGATGCACAAACACCTACCTCAGGCACATCACAAAATAAATAACAGAGTTAAAAAAAACCCTAACATGCTGATCCTGCAATTAAGTCTGTATGGGTCAACCACTGCACCCACACAGAACTTTCAGTGAGACTCCTCACAAAATCAATATGAAGCCTAATTGTGTTGCAAAAAAACACATAAACAAAACCCTGAATTAACAACCCAAAGGGCCTAATCCTGTAAATAGATACACATGGGGATATTTTGACTTCAAGGGGCTCCATGTGGGCACAACATGGGGTCCACCTATCTGATCAGTTTACAGGGCCAGGCTATAGGAATATAAATAAATGTTTAAAGTTAGCCCTTTTTATCAAGTAATTGCCTTGGCTACACTAGAGGTCCCCCCCAGCTAGTGGCTAATGGAATATAGAACACAAGTAAGGAAAGTATGGTTAAGGACCATTCAGTAGTATAGCTCTCTGTTTGCCAGGGACCACCATTCCCTTTGCTCAGAGCCACGTATGAGGTAAAAATCCGGGTAGGTGAGACAGTGTATACAACTTTGAAAAAGGGTTTTGCTTGATCCTATGTCCGTTTAATTTGCACAATTGTCAGCTTTCATTTCCAGTTGAATATTGGGGCCCAGTTTAGACTAGGAAAACAAATTGTGGTTTAAAAACTGTTAGGTAACACATCAGTTTAAGTGCCTCTACATTAGGGATTTCCTCTGTTTAAACCAGAATAATTTTAAAATTGATTTAATTTAAAATGACGCAGACAGGCCCTATTAATATCATGGGTCTGATCCAAAGCCCACTGAAGTGTGGGACTGATTTCAATGAGCTGCAACTCAAGTCCCTTAAACTGTCTCCAGGAAAACAAGAAAAGCAACACTGGCAACTCACCCCTCCCTCACACCATTCACTTCAATAAGGTGTTAACTTCAGGGTCTAGCTGAGACAGCTAACTTCTTTGCTAACAGTATTATGCATTCTATTTAATTATAGCATCTAAACCACTTAGTTGGAGCTGAGACACTTAAAAATATTATTTTAACTCCCCATTACTTGCTACTTTGCTGAGTTCATTCCACTTTGGCATACATGCTAAAATCTTTTTAAAGAAATATAACAACCCACCAACTTCAGCAACTGAGCAAATATGTGAGCAACCATCACAACATGTTGCAAGAGTGTGGAATAAGCTCATGTTCTCCCTCTCTCTCTCTCGCTAAGTGTTACCATTTCTTTCCACTAAGTATGTTCCAAAATCCTCTTTCTGTAATTTTTCACTAATTTTCCTAAGTTGCTATGACTGGCAACACATTGACTATCTGCTGCGTTTTTTATGTATGTGTGTTTCTCTATTGTGGAAAATGTGAATCTGTTCTAAACTTTTATTTATGTAAACTACTCTGCAGTAGCTAGTGGTCAACTGGAGTACTAGCAAGACAGAAAAAATAACTCTAGCTGTTTTCCCAGAATGATCACAACAGGAAACTAATGAAAAATACTCACATGTATGTTATTTACATTTGCTAACTTCTATTAAAATATACCATAGTAATAGTCCAAAACAATGTGCCGTTATAATACTGCTATTGTGGACTATTAGTCTAGAATATTGTGTGTGCATAATATATATAAAGCCTTACAGTATTCTAGAATAATAGTTCCTTTATATGTTTTGTTATTCAGGAAGATAGCTATCTATCTTCCTGAATGACAAAACACATAAAAGAATGAAAACTAATTTGCCCTTGATTTCTTAGCTGTTTAAGAGAAATATAAAAGCAAGTAATCCCATCCTTACACAGCTCCTTCAAAATGGAGTTACTTGGGAGCACAAAGGAAACAACTCAAATGGTGTTAATGGTCCCCATTCATAGCAACATTAAAGACAATTGGTCTGATTTTTCAGAGGTGCTGAGCAGCACCCGTTGAAGTCAACAAGACCTGTAGCTGCTCAGCAGCTCTGGGAATCAGGCCAAAAAGGAGCAATTAGATATTCCTTAGCACTTTAATGGTCTCAGGTCTGTTTCCATTGCCCCCATCCCCAATTATTCAGTGTATTTACAATTAAAAAAAAAATCCACTCTGCATCTGCTCCCCCCTGCGCTCCCCCTTCCCCTTCCTCCCTGTTCTGTGCCCCTGCATCCCTACTGCTCCCCCTTTTGCCCCCTCCATTTCCCCTGTTCCCTCCCTATTCTGCCCCTGCACCCCCTTCATCTCCCCTGCTCCCTCTTCTATACCCTCCATCTCCCCTACCCCTTCCCTCTTCTGCCCCCTACTTCTCCTTCTGCCCCCTCCTGCCCACTCCTTGTTCTCCCCCCATTCCATCACATATTCCCTTGGTTTTGGCCCCGCCCACTTGTCCCGCACGTTTCCCTAGCTCCGCCCCTGTTCGAGCGCTGCAAGGCGGCTGAAGAAGGAATAGCAAGGGGAGGGTTCGGGGCCTCGGAGTGGGCGTGGCTATCGGGAGGGGGCGCGGCTCGAGGGGGGGCACGGCACAACAGCTGCGGACGGAGGGGAGTAATTTATTACAAACAGTGGCCCGAGCGCGCTGGCGCAGCGGAGTCCGGGCTCCTTTCAGCAGCACCACAGCGGGGTGGCTAGACCCCCTCCCCCTCAGGATGCCGGCTGGGGAGGCGGCTCGCTCCCAGGTGAGGGCGGGAGTTCAGCTGAGGGCACCCCCAGAGGGGTCAGAGTTGCTCGGTTGCCTTGAGGAGACACAGTTCCCCCCCCCCAGGAGAAGGGGGGGCGAGCGTTTTGGAGGGGGACTAACCGCCTCGTGAGACGGGGCCATAGCCCCCACCGTGAGAAGAGACAGGCGCGCGCGGGGGGGGGCTTGCATCTTAAATCAGCAAGGTGGCCCATCACCGTGGTATCTTGGCGCCTTCTTTCCCATGGAGGTGGGATAGGGGTATTGGCCCCTCCCCAGGTGGGGGAGCAGGTATGTCGGGGGGGGGACATTAACCCCCTCCCCCCGACATGACGCCTGAGCTGAGGCGTAAAGAGGGTCAGGTGTGTGGAAGTAAAGCACAACAGCCCCCAATCCTCCCTGCCTCCCTCCCCTTCTTTCTTTCCCAGTCAAGCCCCAACTCTTGTGTGTGTGTCAGTTTCATCCTCTGCCAGGCAATGGAAGAGAAGGAGCAGCAGCAGGTAAAGCAACCTCTTTCCCCCTTGCCCCTCCCAGTACCCTCTCGAGGGTCTGATCTTCATCCCAGAACCCCCTGGGAGGGAGGGAGGAAGAGGAGAAAAAAGAAAAGGCAGATGAAGAATGAACATATCTTCTCTTGTCTCTTTCCTCCCACCTATAAAGTTGTGGCTCTCTCTGATTTCCCTCTCTGCTGCCTGGGATCACCTCCTCCCCGCCCCCCGTTCTCCCTCTCCCTCTGTGTAAGTAGGTGCTTCAAACTTCCATTATATACCTAGGTATTTGTTTTAAATATTCAAAATGTCGACCTTTTTAATCGGGAGGAGGGGGGGGGGGGAAGAGAAGAGAACATTTCTTTGTGAGTCAGGGATGTTCCTGGAAGAAGGGTTTGGTTTGTAATGTGTGTGGCTTATCGGGGGGCGGAGGAGAAGAGATTTGGTAATGAAAAGTTTATTGATCAGTCTTGTCAGTTTCTTTTTGTTTCATCTTACTGCCTGATATGTGAAGTCTAAGAGCCTCCAGATCATTTATTTGGTATTGTTTCTTTTCTCTTTCTTTAAACTAGGGGAAATAGGAAGTTTTAAAAATAAATAAATAAACCCCAACTGGTTTCTACAACAACAAAAGACGTTACCAAACGAGGACAATACAATTCCTTAAGTATTTGGAGATTTGATTTCACTCCCGATTTTTAATATCTGTTGGGAGGTATTGGATTTTTTTTAAAAAAGATTATATACTGTTCTATTCCTGGGCATGTGTGGTTTTTGTTTGTTTGTTTCACATATAGAAATTCTAAAGCCAAAGCAAGCTCTTCTGTATGCGCTCTAGTGAGCCATCCCATAAAATATGGTGTGTGACTTCTTGTAAGTGTTTGAACTGAAGTGTAATAGTTTTGAAGTGGTAGCCAACAAAATCTCTATGTTGGGTTATTGATCTACTGATGAAAGGCGTTTGGATTTGAAAAGGCTTTAGTGTGTTTTGAAGTTTATTAATTATTATTATTTATTATTAATGTATCGGTAGTTTTTTTTTTTTATTTCTAAAGTGACCTTGAAGGTTTTAAAGCTACATCAGTTTCTACTCGATGAGTTTGAGGGGAGGCAGCGCTTAGAAGGATCTAGTGCAAAGCGAAAATAGAAATAGGAACTAAAGTAGATGCAGAGAAATGTTTTCTCATAGAAGTATGTGAAAAGGGAAGTTTCTGTAAGACTGTATGAGAAAGAACGGGGAAATAACGCAGTTTCAAATGCAATGAGAGAGGATATCATTCTTCACATTTTATTAGGCCTTGAATGCAGGACTGATATGATCTGGGAGACACTGAAATAAAACGCCTAACTACAAGTTGAATAGCAAGCATTGACTTGCTGACCAATGCTTACATTGTTGGGGGCTGGTTTTGTGTCTGCAAAGGTATCAGAGCATAGGGCTATGACAATAGCTTGCAAATGCTTTCACGCCATGTTTTATTACTCTTATGAGCTCTTTTATTAATTGTACTTTGAGTCCCAAACCTAATACTCTAATTTGTGATCTATTTAAACATTTTATCTGATAATGTGAAGGGGCAGTTCCAAATAAGTAAGATAAACTGCATTCTTCAGCAAAGGGGGAGGGAAGGGTGAAGTGGTGTGTGGTTTTTTTTATTTTTTCCCCCCTACTAGTTTTGTGAACTGATGAGTCAATATTTAATATCTGTGGTAGCAATGCTAGTTCGTGATGGATCATTAATGATTTAGTTAATCTAATATTAACGGTTCTTACTAGATCTCTGATTTAATGTTTGAAATTCATTAAATCTTTTGGCCTTTTCTTTAAATCACTGAAATTTCAGGTTGTGTTATAAGTTTTAATAGTTATAAGGAGGAATAGCAAATGACTTCAGAAACATGGCTATTACAGTAATTGACTTGATTTACAGCCAGGCAAACTTCTGCACATGTTGGAGTTGCTGATTTTTTTTTATATATATATATTTATAATTTTTTTGGAGTGTGTGGAAGTTGGGTTGTTTGGAATCATTAAAATGTACATAACTAAAATCAGATCTACTGTTTTTAAATAGCTAAGGTTGATTCAGTTATGTCTTCATCACTTTGGAGTTGGTTGAATGACTTGATGTGAGATTAAGCACAACAAAAGAAAAGGGAGGGTAACAACAGCTGCCTTCCAGTACTGGAGCACTAGTGCTCTTAACAGGAAGGCATTTTACCTTTTAGTATTGTGTGGTGTCAAGTAAGTTTAAATGTTTATGTTTATGATGTATCATATGAACATTCTAACAATACATCTCATACTTAAGTCCTGTGTGTTCATGTTGATTTTTGTCTTTTTAAAAACACAATCTTTTAAGATCTGATATTAACTACTGGATCTATCTCATTAACTTTTCAGACAAAAAGTAGCAAACGTTCACCACTAGTTTGTACTTGCTTAGTTACTGTGTGGTAAGAACTTTAAGGTGTGTCCTTAATGGCAGCTGACGATTCTTGCAGAGAAGTCTTGTTTATTTTAGGTAGATGTTTTATACAGAATTTCCAGTGAGACAAATATTACTACATTGACTGGACTCATTCTTTCTGAAAATTGACTGTAAGGCCTAGAAGAATAATTTTACCATGCTGTAATCAGAGTTTATTTTTAAATAAGTCATTAAGGCTCCCTGCACGTTTTGAGAGCTTTTTCACTTCCTTTATTAAACACATTCTCAGGTATTACATATCGTATTTGCTTTTTTTAATGAATATAGACAGGGTTAATATAAATAAACATGTTCTTGACCTACATTCTTATTCGTCAAAATGAAAAGACATTTTTGTTCTAAATAAGTGGGTGTGAAATTGTTTTCTGGGTTTGTTTACATTAAGTGGTCTATATTTGTTTCTTGTAAACAAGGCTACTATAACAGGCTTTATAGAATAGCTTCTAGGTTTTAGAAGTTTGGGTCGGGAATACTTGTTTTAGATTCTAAATGGATAGCTCTGGGGTTTTTGCTTTGTTTTGGTAGGGAAGAAGGGTGGGGGGGAGGGAAGATGGGGGCAAGGACGAGTAGAAAGAGGAAGCTAATAAACTTCAGCACCTTTATCAGACCATCTGACAAAAGGTTACTTCATTTTGGCTTCTAGATTCCTTTAAACCCCATAATTACCTTCTGAACACTTCTTACTAATCTTCAAAATATTTGACTAGAGTATCTTATTCATAATGTTGTGAATTTAGAGTTGCATTGATAGAACATTAATTGCTTGGTTTTTATTTTACATGAGCAAAATGAAGTGCTAAGTTATCACTGTTTTGCAGAGAAAGTGGTTTAAAAGAAAACTGTGAATTTCACTTGACTTTCAAAATGGTGATTACTGTAAACTTTGAGTTACAAGAATCTGAGGCTTTGTAATTAAGAAGCTCTGGGGGAATGTTAAGTAAGATTTAACTTTTTTTTTGTAATGTTTCTAGTCTTTCCTGTCCTGATTTTTTGATGCAGTGAGTAATATCTTAGTACAAGACTTTCATAGAAGATATAGAACACTCGATACTTTAAAAAAAAAAAAAAATAACCCTATTGCTAATGTGTGGGAAGAACAGCTTTTTCTCCCTACCCTTTAGAGGTAAAGTTCCTTTCTTTAGGGGAATCTGGAAGAGGAGTGACCTTTGAACTCACATGCACACTTGCACATTGCTTTTGGGATGATGAAATAACTAAGGATATTTGCCAGTGTCTTACACTTACCTTGTTTCATCTTTTTTAATACCTAACTGTTCAGTTGTTTTTAAATATAGTAAAAGTAGCACATTTCTGCCACAGCGGGGCTGCCATTAGCTGGGCTTACTATCCTGTTTTTATTTTTGAGACTCCGGATTATAACATGAGGCGTCCAATAAGATACTTGTTTCTGCTTCTATAATTGCATTTGTTACTCCAGATTGTCTCAAACATGCTATTTACTTGTAATGAACCCCTCAGTATTTCTAAGGACTCTCTCACTTTGTCACTGAAGTTACCTTTAAAAAGTTCAAGAGTTCTTTATTTCTATTGCACTAGCAGGATTAGGGCCCCATTGTGCTTGGTACTGTACAAACACTTAGAAGGACATGGTTCGTGCCCCAAGAGCTTTACAACCTAAGATACAATGTAGGGAAGAAGATATAATCAAACTACTGTATGTATAAGTCTAAAATATAAAAAAAAAAAATCACATCAACTATACCCAACTGCTTCTCATCCTGTACTTAGTTGTGTAATTTCTTGTAGGTGTCATAGAAGGAAGTGACTCTTGACGGGTTTGGAATCAACAAAACAAACTGCTTTAATTTTATTTTTGAAGTGAAACAAAATATTTAAATGTTCATTGCTGATCAAAACACACTCACATGCCAAGTTTGATACCCGTTAAATGGATAGCTGCAGTCTTTCTTGGAAAATTTTCATTGTGGTCATATGACTTGATTGAGGCCAAAGTTACTAATCTATTATGCATTCCTATCATCTTGTTTTATTCCTTGTTGGTATATTTGTTGGTGAGCCTAGGAAGTGACGTGAAGTACCTTTTTTGATTTGAAATTAAGCTGGTAGTAAGGTGTTTGCAGTGTATGTGTTGGGTGAGGAATCCAATAAGAATGAATACAGGTGAGAAACAGGCTAAAAAGATAATGTATTAACTCATTCTACTTAGTTAAATCCTTTAAGTGGGTATTTCAAGAGAAAGCATAAGAGGAAATATCACAATTAGATACAATATGTAGAATATTTGGGGAAAGCCTATTTTGATAGGTCATGCTTAGTGACTTGTGTGGATTTCTAAATATGAGGTGTAAGTGAATAAATGACTGGATAAATGTTTTCCTAATAGGTACTGTAGATTTTGTGCAACTAAAAGTATTAAAGTCTGATTTTGTTTATGCACAGTGGGCACTCAAACATTTTTCTGTGTAATAAAATGTTAAAATGCAATTTCATCACTTATCACACAATATATCACATCATATAAACTGCATATGGAAAACTGAAGACTCATCATTGTCCTTGTATCCCAACTTTATTTTATATATAGTCATATTATTTGCCTAAAACAGGTGTTGGGGAAATTCCTGATGTATGCCAAACTCTTTTTGAGAGGTGTGGTGGTTGGTTGGGGGGGAAGGAGAGAAGGGGATAAGAGTGTTGGCAAACTAGATGTACTAAAATCCACAATTTTCATTTTGAGTATGGTGTCGGGGTGTGTGCGTGTGGTGGTGGGGGAGAATAGTATAAGCTAGACCTGACGAATCCAGTTTTTAACTGGTTGTTGCGATATTCATGTGGTGTTCTCTCCCCCACCCCCCCCTTCCATTAAAATAGAACGTTAAATCTTAAGTTGTTTAATGTTTTTAAAGGTTGACGTTTTGGGGGCCTTTCTTTAAAATCCTGCTCTTGGAAAATAGTAGACAATGCAGTTTAGTTTTGTAAGTTTGACTTCACAATATAAAACTGAGAACTGCTACTATTCTTTTATTGCATATACACATCAATTTGATACTAGTAAATTGATGTCTCTGATATGAGGGGTAGTTCAGAATTGTCACATCGATATCTCTGTAGAGCAAGGACAATCCATGAGCTTCTGCTAGAAGATCTCCTTCCCAGGTAGAAAAAGAAGGCAACTAGATCCTTGGGTCTCGCTATATTTCTAGTTTCTGTTTTTCTTAGCATCATCAGTCTCTCACCCTGTGGCTGATTTGTGTAGGAGAAAGTGTCTCTCTTAGAGACCATGCACTTCTTTTTTACGGTGTAGACAGAATACAATTTCGTATAAGCCTTGAAATCCATAGGTCCAAATTCAGGTGGTGAATGAAAAATGATGCCCACTTAAAGCTTCTTGCTTGAGTGCATATTCTGCCTCTTCTGCTCAGATTTCTGTTGAGGGAGGGGTCTGAGTTTGTCAGATGGCAGCACTGGGAGGAGATTAGTGTCTGCCAACACTGTTTCCTCAAAGGAGCCCTTATTCCACAGGCAAAAAAGTTGCCTAGTTTCCCAAGGCAAAGAGTAACTTTGGATATTCCTATGACCTCTTTAGTTGTACAATCTAAAGGGATAGAAGTTTTCCCCCATACTAGGAGCTCTGGAGAAGCTCTTGGATACGCAGGAAAGCAGTTGTCTCTCAATAGAGTAATAAGGCTTTGAGCCCAACTCAGGGATCTGCAGCTTACCAACTTTATCCACTGAGCGAGATTAAGCAGGGGAAGCAGAGAAGCCCAATCCTGTTACATCCTTGTAAAGAATATTTCTCCAATTGAATAAGGAAAACTAAATATAATACACCCTATGAAAGATCAGATTTAAATTCTCTTGCTTCACCAAGGCTGCCTTGTGTGGAGAGAACAATATAGCTATTTTGAAAGGTAAAGGCTTGGTGCTGGTTTAAATGCATGACATGTTGTGACTTAATGGAATTGTATCTCATGGCAGCAGTGAAATCTATCATAGGACTTATAAACGGAGTGATCAGTATAGTGCTTTCTGATGATTCTTAGTACACGTATTCGCCTTTTCATAATGCCTAAAGTATACTTTTGTTTCATGGACTATAAGAAATCCTGCCATCATTCTGCCCAAATCTGAGAGAAGGAAAAGTTGGCAGTCAGAACAACACTTGTGAACTTTAAAAACAAATTCTTGTATAATTTTAGCCAAAATACCAAGAATTGGACACTGACATTCAGTATTGCTCAGTGGATACTTGGATGCAAAAGGGAAGTTTGTGCAAAATTGTGCAAGCCTGTCACTTCTCATCTTCAGCAAGGGAAAACTTCTGATCTTCCTGGTTAAGAGTCATTTCATCTACTGAGATGCAGAAGTTCTGATGTCTCTCAAAACATTAGAGAGACTGCACACAGAGATCTCTGTTGGGAATACCTTCAGAGATCAAATACTTGTTTCTATAGTATAGACCCCAAAATGGGTAGGGGAACTCGTTCTCTGCTTGGAGGACATGGCTGCGTAGAGGAAAATGTCGTTGACTTGCATTTATGCAGTCTGGTATACCCATGAACTTTATGTAAAACTACAGTATAAAAAAAAGTGGAGAAGTTCACGAACTGTATTCACCAGTATTAAGAGATGTTTGAATATTCTTCTTTATCCCCCCTCACTCTCAGGTGCATAGGGTATCCACCAGTTTCCACCATTTATTTCTGTCTTTGCTGGTGGTGTTCAGGCTTCTGAGTGTCGGTGAAAACTTGTGGATTGGTTTCTGCTGCCTCATATCCATATTAGGGCTCGTCTACACTGGCAATGCTAAAGCGCTGCCACAACAGCGCTTTAACGTGGCTTATGTGGTCGTGGCGGAGCGCTGGGAGAGAGCTAGAAGGCCTAGTTGCCGTCTTTTTCTACCCAGGAAGGAGATCTTCTAGCAGAAGCTCATGGATTGTCCTTGCTCTACAGAGATATCGATGTGACAATTCTTAACTGCCCCTCATATCAGAGACATCAATTTACTAGTGTCAAAATGACGGGTATATGCAATAAAAGAATAGCAGCAGTTCTCAGTTTTATATTGTGAAGTCGAGCTCTCCCAGTGCTCTTAAAAAAACACCTCTATGAGGGGTGAAGCTACCAGCGCTGGTGCACTGTCTACACTGGTGCTTTACAGCACTGAAACTTGCTGCGCTCAGGGTGGTGGTTTTTCATACCCCTGAGCGAGGAAGTTGCAGCGCTGTAAATTGCCAGTGTAGACAAACCCTTAGTATCATTGCAGCAACCCAATGGTGTCAGACTGGACAATCTAATCACAGTTTATTTTCTAACAGTTCTTGCATATAAGGAAAAACTTGAACCATTCTTAAGGGGGTTAGTATAGTTAACAGGCTTTTAAATTTTGTTTCTAGCTAAACTTACACATGGAGGATTAATTGTAAAACCAATAAATGCGATTTCTCTTCAACTGTCCATGAAGCTTAATTGTATAGTTTATTAGGGTTATGTCTACACGACACAGCTTTTAGTGACATGGCTGCCATGCCGCTAAAAGTTGCATAGTGTAGCCACTGTTTGTCAGCTCTCCTGCCAACAAAAAACTTCTACCCCCAACGAGCGGCATTTGCATTGTTGGCAGGAGAGGGCTCCTGCCGACAACACGCTGTTCGAGCATTAAATTAGGGGTCATATGTTGTAACTTTTTTAGGTTGAAAAGAGAACCTCTTTTATTGTGCTGTCTTCTGCAGCTGACCCCGCCCCCCCACCCCCAAATACCCTCTTTCCTCTACAAGTGCTCATATTGTGCTTTATCATACAAACTGATTTGTAAAGAGCTTGTTATTTAAAAGGATGTTTGTGGAATTAAAAACACTTGGCATATTTGAAAATCACCTTACGTAGGTGAGAAGAATGTCAGAAATTAATGAATGAATTCATCACACAAAGATGGGGTTGGAGTGTGAGCAATACTGTTTACCATGAAAAGAGAGCCTACATCTACATCAAGTATATATTTCTTTCATTCTGCAAAGTCCGTTTTTTAAATATACTGATCTCCTGAGTCTAACTTTTAAGCCATTTGCTTAAGTCATGCTGCTGGTGTCAAGTTGACTATTTGTTGCATGGGTTATGACCTTTGTCCTTGATGCAATAAGTGTATGCCATTTTAGAGATTTGTACTGCTCCTGTTAATGCTTCCATGCATTTGGGATTGAATGTTATCCTTTCTTCATCTTGAAGTTTTTTTTAATGTTTGTGGCATGGGAGATGTTTGATTTCTGTTTATCTGGAGTTTTACTGTAGAAAGCAGACTGTGGATTTGCCATCAGGATCCAAAGTGTGAAAAGACAAACTTGGAATTAAGTGCCAGATAGACATTTAGTTAATGTTCTGCTTGACAGTGTGATTGCTTTCTAAATGTAGAATGCCAAAATCATCTGGCTAACTCCTTGGACTCTAAATGAAATGCCTATGAGCATTCAATATGAAATGCTTACAGTCCCTTGAACAATAGACTCTTGATAACTGATTGGGACCTCCTGGCACTACACAATACAGATAATATACCCTTTTTTTTTCCTCTTGCCCATTTTGAATTCTTTAAATATTAGTTTTGGCTAATATTTGGGGATATTTTCTAAACCTAATGATCCTTTCATAATAAAAATTAGTAGTACTGTGGCACAACTGGCTTTATAACAATCATGTACAAGTGGGGTAAACAATATGCTCTGAGGTACTCTAGAAATGTAGGATCAAACTGAGCCTTGTCCTAATCAGGTACAGTTCCATTGATGTCAGTGGAGTTGCATTTACTCATGTCTGGGCTGTATTTGGTCCATTTGTACCTGAATACCTATGTAGCACAAAGCAGAATTTAAGGGTGGCTAGTATTGAAGAGGAGACCACTTTTTTTTTTTTATGTATGTATGGAGAAAAGGTGGGTGAGGTAATATCTTGTATTGGACCAACATCTGTTGGTGAGAGAGACAAGCTTATACAGAGCTCTTCAGGTCTGGGAAACTTGCTCAGGCCAGATCTACTCTACAGACAAAGCCATATAACTATGCCTCTCAGAGGTGAGAAAAATAAATACCCTTGAGTGACATAATTATACCGACCTAACCATCCCGTTTAGCCAGCGCCATGTCAACAGGAGAGCTTAGACATTGCTACTGCCTCTAGAACAGTGGTCTCCAACCTTTTTACACCCAAGATCGCTTTTTGAATTTAAGGTCAACCTAGGATCTACCCTGCCCATTTCCCAAAGCCCCGCCCTGCTCACTCCATGCACCCCCCTCTGTTGTTCGCTCTTCCCCACCTTCGCTCACTTTCACCGGGTTGGGGTTCGGGAGGGGGTGCAGGCTCTGGGCTGGGGCCAAGCGGTTTGCAGTGTGGGAGGGGGCTCTGGGCTGAGCCTGGGGGAGGGGGTTGGAGTGCAGGAGGGGGCTCCAGGCTAGGGCGGAGTGTTGGGGTGCAGGAGGGGATACAGGGTGCTGGCTCTGGGAGGGGGCTCAGAGCTGGGTGTCGGGGTGCAGGAGGGAGCTCAGGGTGCTGGCTCCAGGAGGGGGCTCAAGGCTTGTGCTTACCTCTGGCAGGTCTCAGTTGGTGGTACAGCTTGGCTGCTGCTAAGGCAGGCTCCCTGCCTATTCCAGCTCCACGCAGCTCCTGGAATAGGCCAATGCGCCCTGGCGGGGGACACATGGCTCTGCATGCTGCCCCTCTCTGTAAGCACTGCCCCTGCAGTTCCCATTGGCCACAGCAGTTCCCATTGGCCATAGCTCCCTGTTCCTGACCAATGGGAACTGGGGGGCGATGCTTGCAGACAGGAGCAGCCTGCGGAGGGAGACCCCTGCCCCCCCACAGCCCTGGGGCTGCGGTGGCCGCTTCCGGGAGTGGTCTGTAGCTGGGGCAGGCAGGGAACCTGCCTTAGTGGCAGCCCCGCTGCGTCGCCGGTGGATCCGGTTGGTGACCATTGCTCTAGAAGGTGGATTAATGACAGGAGAAGCTTTCCTTAAGTGCAACAACAGGCACTGATGCACCCTTTTAAATATAGACCTATTGTGAGTGTCACAGCTAAATACAAGGTAGAACAGAATGTTTAGCATAAATAGCTAACGCATTTCAAGTGACCGTTTAAGGTGAAGTGACCCCGTTAACCCCCTGATGAGAGTATTAGGCTGTTTAGGCTCTCCAAGTTATATCCAATAAACAACTACCGTATATACTTGTTCATGTGCCTGTTCGTTGATAAGCTGACCCACCCCCCAAGATGTTTAAGTAAAAATAGCAAAAACCTTTCATAAGCAGATGCTATATTTCAGGGGTTGGCAAACTTTGGCTCCCAGCAGCTCCGTTTGCTGGGAACGGCAAAATGCAGCCACAGGTTCCATGCCTTCAGACGCTCCAGGTAAACAAAATGACAATATTTTAGATATTCAATGATTCCATAGAGTTCTAAAATCATTCGATTTTGGTGGAGACTCGTTTATAAGCCGACCCCCGTTCTTTGATGCATCATTTTTTTTACCAAAAATATTCAGCTTATGAACGAGTATATATGGTAATTGTAATAAAATAGAGCTTGGAGATAAAATCAGGTGATATCCGTAGTTTATCTGTGGATTGTTATTAGTAGCCAGCAACATAAATGGTACTGTTTCAGCAGTGCCAAAAACATTAGTTGCTTCAGATGATTACTAACAGGTTTTTTGTTCAATGCTGGCATTATAGAGGACTTTGAAAGTCCTCTAGGTCCGTAGTAAGATAGCAAAACAAGTTCTGCATATCAAGAAATGTAAGACATAATAGCTTTGAATCCAGCTCTTGGATTTAAGGGTCTGTTAATTTTAACTGTTTTTGAGTCTATCTCCTGTATCTCCGCTGGGAAAACTAGAAGTGCTGGTATGTTTTTGGTTTTTAAACAGCTGTTGCGGTGTTTGTGGGATAAATAAAACTTTAATGGGCCTATTGTTCCTGCTTTAACTTATTATAATGTTGAACAATACATAACTTTACTAGTAGCATAGTATAACAAAAATGTGCTAGTAACTGCTTTAGTACTAGGCACATAATCATGCCTCCTTTTCTTCAGCTAATCTCTTGTGTGTGTTAAACTATAACAGGAAACTCAAAGGATGGTCTTATTTGACACGTGTCTTGGGGTAAGGGGGAAAGCATGTTGACCTATAGATAGAGAATTTTGAAGCAGAAAGGAGTAACAAGTGAAATAAAATTAGTCCCAGTAGGTCATCTCTAAAAGAACCTTTTTGAATACAGTATAAAATAATTTGTGTAATTTTAATAAAAGAAAATCAAGCCTCTTCACTAGTCTTTCATGAATGCTTTGAATGTCTTTTTAATTAATGCATTTTTATGCAGCAGCCTTTGTTGTTGTTTCTAGGTTAGGTAACAACAACTAAAGTGAAAACACAATGGTCTTGGCCATTCATAAGTATCATCCTAGAATATTCATCACTATAGAATCTGGGCATCACTATAAACCTGTAGACCTGATTTGTTTGTCTAAGGGTGACATAAGCAAATATGTGTTGTGCACTAAAGTTTGCTAAACTCATGCTCTGGTGGACTTTTGAAGGGATCAAGTTCAACAGGGAGCATCCTTCAGGTGAGAGTAACTTGCTGCTACTTTTGGACAGTAAAAATGTTTTCACTGACCATTCCAAGAATCTTGCTTAGCACATCTTTTATCTTCTGGGATGGATGGGTGATGGAGGAGGTATCAGTCTATAAGGCATTTGAGCTCTGACCAGATCTTGAGAAACTTACCAGGGTTTACAAGCTGATGGGAAGGGATGTCAAGAAGCCCAGATTCCCTTTGCCGCTCTGTTGCGAAGGTAGGAAAATACATATTTATCAGCTTTCAAACTTGTAACTTTTCTCCCCCAGCTATTAAAAGTAAAAGCTTCCATTTCCCCACTCCAGAGACTTCTTCTGCTGTGAGGCTGCTGGGTCATTATCACTTCTCCCCCAGCCTCTTGGCTGCAGTGAGGAACAGAAATAGTGAAGAGAACTTAGCTACTGTATCCTTTCCTTAGGGCAAGTCTAAACTACCGCTTATGTCGATATAACTTACGTTACTCAGGGGGTGTGAAAAAGCCACCCACTGAGTGATGCAAGTTACAGCAACCTAAGCACTGAAGTGATTTATGCTGACAGGAGCGCTCTCTCCCCTAGGCATAGAGCGTCTTCACCAGACGTCCTACAGCTGCAAGTAGCGCATCTAGTGTAGACTTCTAGTGTAGTCTGCATTTTGGCATTCCAGTCAAGAGCAACCCCTGTGCATATCTAAACTGCAGCTTATAGCTTTCCCAGGTAGCACCAGTTTTAAACTGATGTGAATCTTGACAGTTTAACTGCTGCCCAAAGGATTCTGAAGAGCTGCAATGCAGTGAAACAACATTTTTGGTCCTTGACTCTAAGACCTTATCTTCACTAGGAAAAATACTTTTTTTTTTTTTTTTAAATCACACATTAGCTCACAAGTGGTAAAATCCTACCATGGCCAAGGCAGTTTGTAATTTTCACCTGTGTTCGCTGGGCATGGTAAACTCTTGTCTGCTGTAACCTGCTAACACAACAACAAACTGCCTTGGCCACGGTAGGATTTTACCACTTGTGAGCTAACTTGTGGTAAATTCTTTTTCTTGGTGCTTCCACTGGTGGAGTCAGCCATTTGGGGTTTCCTCCTCAGGAATGGTTGTGCTATTGGCACTTTTGTGATCAATGTTCTGTTGTATCAGTGTAGTCTTAATCTGAAAGTAAGTACTTGGAATCTGTTTACATGATTGTCCCTCACTGACTTCCCAATTTACTTTGTTCAGTTTAGAAGTAAAAATGTTTTCCTAACTGCCAGTTCTATTAAACTCAAACTGTATTCTTTGTTTTCTGTCTCATCCATCATCACAAGTATTAATGTTATTGCAGACCAGATTCTACTTTGGGTTAACCTTGTTTCCAATGGAATTGCCCAGTTGTAGCTGCAGGATTGGCCTTGCATTTGGAGTTCATATAATTTTGTTGATTGAACCAAAATGGATCCCAACTAGTCTCTGCAGTGTTCACAGGAGTAAAAAATAGTAATTGTATAACTAAATTAGATGGACAGTATTCTGAATGTGTCATGGACCATGAGTTGTGTGCCAGTTCTAGATAGAGTAAAACAATGTTTTAATTCTCCTTTTAAAAGTACATTTTTATTTAATAATTGAATAATTTTATATTCTGATTCCTTTGGGAAAGGATTTCCTTCATTTCAGTAGGAAATTGGAGCTGCTATTTATCTGAATTAATCTCTTGTCTAGTATTGATTTATTGATACTTGATTTCCAAACATAAAACATGCCCTACTCTTAAGATCTTTCTGACTGATGGAGAAAGTCTGAAATGTATCAGCCAGAAAACTCAGTCTTGTTGTTTTAAAGCTCACCTTTCAATTTTTTTTGACCTTTACTGTTCACTTCACTTGGGTAGTTTGAATCTAATTCAATCTACCTGGAAGAGTCCACGTTTTTGGTGGAAAACAGAGTATGCTCTATAACTAGATTTCATGATCTAAAATTACAGGTGAGAGACTCTCTTTACTAAAAGTAGCTCTTGTCCTATTGAACCACATCTCTTTTTTTTTTTTTTTTTTGACAGCAATAATTGCCCTACTGGTAGAGTATGCTGTGTCTGAAATATTTATCTATCTTACTCTTTTTGTATTTCCTCAGAATGATGTGTTGAGGGTTAGTAATGACCAGATTTTCAGAAGTGCTCACATGGAAGCGCCCATTAAGAAAAATGGAAGCTACTAGGTGCTAAGAACTTCTACAAATCTGGCCTAAATGTGTAAATTACTTCAAAAATCACATCTTAAATCTTCAAAGGAACCAGGTGCCATGGCAGTGAGTCTCAGCCTATAGATCTGGGCTTGCACTACTGGAGCTTGACTCTGAAGAGTGAATTATTAAACTTGTGTTCGTGAAACTTCAAAAATTCAGTCAACTATTTCCCAACACATCCAGAGAATTCATTGTCTCTAAATGGTTCCAGTCTGCAAGGAGTTCGTGGTTATCTTGTTGCATGAGAGTTAGGACAAAACTTGCCCTGGAATTTGGTATGGAGGCCTTCACTTTCTACAAGAAAGTATTTTTCACAATTGGCAGTTGCTGAAAGCAGGTTTTGGTCTGCTTCTAGCTTCATGGTGGTATTTCTCAGTTATGTAGTATACTGCAAGAAGGATCAAAGGAAAGATGGAAGCAACACCCTCTCCTTCCGAATATTTGCTAAACTGACATGTAGATGAAACTACATGGAAAAGATTCTTTCCCTGTAACTGAGTGCTTCTAGAGAATTTCATTGCCACACAACAAATTGAGATTGTCTAGGTGAAGTAGGTTCTTAACCCATCTCTGGCACTGACAGATTGACCTAGAACACATGTCAGTGTGTGGCAGTTGCTGTTTAGAATGACTCTCTCATACACTTCAGAGGAACTATGTGCACATGTTGCTATTAATGAATAGCAACTGTTTCTAAAATGGGCCAGTTTCTATATCTTGCCTGAATATTCACTAAAGAGTTAGAGTTAAACAGATTAAAAAAAAATAAAATTCACACCTGGATGATAGCCCTCTTACCTAAGTGGCTTGCTGATACTGTGCCATTAGCTGCTCAGATTTTCAAAGCTGCCTGTTCATCTGTCTTACAAATAAAATACCCTTCATTTAGGTAGCTTCCATTATACAACAAAGATCACATCTGAGCTCTGCCACAGAATACTATCGTGTCCTGTATCTAATAACAGGAATGTTGATCTGTGTGTCACGCCAAAGCCTAAAATGTCTGAGTCCCGTGTGAAGTGGTGGAAGCTACAAGCATGGTTGAGAGCGCTTTTTTTTATATTTTGCGTGTGTTCAGAATATCACCAGGTTGAATCATCACTGAATTTCATAGTCTGTTACCACCCAATTTTCAAGTTCTTGACCATTTTATCTTATGAATTACACTTGTGTGGCGTACAGTTGCAGTAAGGCCTGTACCAGGTAACTTTAATATGCAAAGCATCCTGGACCACTGTGATAGCGGTTAACCCCACGAAAGGCCGTTATTCTACAGCTAATTTGCATGCAACAGTCTCATTGGTTGTCAGAAGGAGACTGCATAAATGGTGAATTACTTTGCCCAACTGCCACACCCATGCACTCAGTTGCCACCTGTGCAAATCACCTAGATACAAATCAACACAACCACTTGCACAACACCACAAACAGCATACAAAATTGCCCCTTTCAACAGCACACACCCCTCATTCACCACCCCCACAGATCTACACAACACAACCAATGCACACAATTACCCCAAACACACACACAGCCCCTCACTGCAGCAGGCACTCCTCACTTGACATCCACACAACTCAATGCCTCTCCCATCACAACATACACATTCACCCTTACTCATACTTACCATAAAACGATAAACTTGAACGGCAAAACCATGGATCCATCACCAGTAATTTTATAATTTGTATTTATGTACTAAAGACACTGAACAAAGCAACAAGTGGGAATATGAAATAAAAAATTAACTAGTGAGTTCACATGTTAGTAATATACTTCAGTATTTTAGCTCCAGGGAGAAATTTTGCATACAGCACCAAAATGTTCTAAAAACAAAGCCAGTCTTATATCACTATTGTTGGTCAACCTGACATTTAATTAGTCAAAATTAATAAATGAAATCTTTATGGCTGAAGTTCACTCGCAGAAAAGAAAGAGAATTTAAAATTTAAGTTGACCATGTCATAGGTTCAACCTGCTTAGTTATTGCAAGAATTCCGAGACTGTATTTAGACAGGAAGAGTTGCCTCGTGGCAGTGATGGACTGAGAATTGGGACCTCTGAATTCTACGGGCAAATAACTTAATCTTTCTACCTCAATTTCACAGTCTATAAAAAGGGTATAATAATTAATTTACAGGAGTATGTTAAGGCTCATTGTTTATGAAAGTGTTTTGAGGTTTTCAGTTGAATAATGGCACAGTAAAGAATGTTACAGTAAAGCATGTGCTAAAACACTGAAGGGGTCAAGTACATTCAGGGAAAAAAATATTACATCCAGGGTAAATTTAGGTTGGATTTAGTTAGCGTGTTAGCTAAGCCCAACCTAAATTTGACCACTTCTTCTCATCAAAATAAACTCAAAAAAGAACTATTTTCAGGATACCATAATGAGAACTGATATTATGTGGGGCATAATAATGTGCCATGCGCAAACTGACTGCTTTGAAGCATAGTAATTCAAGTTGTATTTTCTGAATCTCTTGCGGGAAATTCTTGATAAATAGTGGTAACTTGGGAAACTTCAAGGTTTAAGGCAAACAAATAAAATAAGTCCAGAACTCCACACATCTGAAAATCTGAAGAAAGCAGTGCATTCAAAATAAGCAGATGGTGTGTATTATTTTCTTTAATAATAAATAAACAAATAAAGACAGTCCTTTGGACTCTGCTTTATCATTTTTATTTTGACTGTCCAAAGAAGATGACTTATTGCCGTGAATAGATTTAATTTGGTATGTAATGATGTTTACAAATGTACAGTAAGTATAACTGGTTACATCAACATTTTTCAATATTATTTAAATGGTAAATGAGATTAAAAACACTTACAATAATTAATTTGTATAATTCTAAATTGGAAGCATTTGCGTTTACATTTAGAAGTGGGGGGGGGTTGTGTGTATAATCTAAAATAGATATGTAAAATGGGATTCAAAATGAAGTGTCTGCAGTTTATGCACTTAAACACTAATACCTAGTTTTTGTATCCAATCTAATTCTTTAAGATTTTTTCAACAGAGTGACAGATTTTTAAATAGTGGCATTAGTGAGGCTGTTATATTTATACTGACATTTTACTAACTTGTACTATCTGCCACTAATGTGAAAATAATTTCAAGCTGATTTAAGCTTGGAAAAGTTTAGAATTCTCCTCTTTCCTTTTCATAGGCCATAAGGATAAAATCCAAAATCCTACCGTATCTCTCTCTAAAAGGCAGTTTTCACAGCACTAATGTGCAACTACCTCAGCTTGTTGCATCACTTAAAAATGCATTAATATACGCACTGATATATGGATTCAGCAGACTTGTAATCTGAAATATGGGTCCTGATGAGTTTTTAATGTAGCTGGGTGAAATGCTTTTTATATAATAAATTAGTATAGAAATTAGCAGGAAAAAGATGAGTTGGTGTTCAAGATTATGCTGCTTATTCCCAGTAGGTCAGGGAAGAGATGTAATCTAACCCTTCTTTATGGCATATTGGAAACGTAGCTTGTATTTTGAATGAGTGCTAAAGGCTTCTTCAATATAAAACTTATCTGTGTATTTGAGATATGATTAATAGCGCTTTAAAAAGTCTTACTGGTTTCATTTTTTGATATTTTTTTTAATTTTAAAAGCTAGTTGTGGTTCTGTTTCTCTAGGTGCCGGAGTTCTCTGTTCTACTGAGCCGCCTCTTGACTCTGTCCTGCACAATAGAAGTATTTGAAATATTACAAAGGGAGAAATAAGTGCAACTGATGACTTCTACAGACTCTCTTTAATGTTAAGTGAACTTAAACAGCAGAAAAAGTAGCTCAAGAAAACAAACCAATGGGTATATTTTGATTTTTATCTGTATTCATATACCATTAAATCTCCTTCGACATCTGTGGCAAGAACTTCCATGCAGTAGTCTTCTAGCCTAGCATATCTGCATGCATATGTGAGGAGAACCTTACAAGTGTCCTTATTGTGACCAGAGAACGTCCCAGGAAGAATTGAGACGTCACATTAATACATGATAGGGAACGAAACCCAGGAAATATGCCAACTCAACCCCTTTTAGTATATATGGAGGGACCAGATGGGATAGCCAGTACTGTTGGTGCACAGATGGAGAATAATGATGCCTCGATGCCGATAAAAGGGACCAACACAATTTCTTACAAAAATGTGCAAGAAAAGTTCTTGATGCAAGCGGAGGGGTGTATGTCTTTGGATTGCATGTTTTGTGATCAGACTTTTAAACATCCTGAAGAACTTGGTAAGCATGTCCTAACTCAACATAGACCAACGCTTTGTGAACCAGCAGTTCTGCGTGTCGAAGCAGAATATCTTAGTCCTCTTGATAAATGTCAAGTTAGAACAGACTTGCCATCACCAGAAAATAATGAAAAGGACAATGAAGAATTTAGCTGTGAAGTTTGTGGGCAAACGTTTGATGAAGCTTTTGATGTTGAGACTCACATGAAAAAGCATAAGGACTCTTTCACATATTGGTGTAATGTATGTGGAAGAAGATTTAAAGAGCCTTGGTTCCTCAAAAATCACATGAGAACGCATACTGGTAAACCTGGTTCAAGAAATAAGCTTCAACAAGGTTCTGAAAGCCCAGTAACAATTAATGAGGTGGTACAGGAGCATGTAACTGAAAATGTAACATCACCTTACAAAATCTGCATGGTTTGTGGTTTCCTATTTCTCAATAAAGAGAACTTAATTGAGCACAGTAAAGTGCACACCAAAGAGTCAGCATCCAATGGTGATAGCCCACAAGTCACTGATGGAGCCAATAAAGGAGGAGTGGCTCAGAGAGAAGAATTCCTGCAATTTTTGAACTTAAGACCAAATGTGACTCCAGAAAAGAGTAAATCAGAAAAACCTGTGAAATGGATAGCTGAACTGGATCCATTCAATACATATCAAGCATGGCAGCTCGCAACCAAAGGTAAAGTTGCTATTGGCCATGGACAGATTAAAGAACCAGGGCAAGAAGGGAGTACAGACAATGATGATTCATCATCTGATAAAGAAGAACTTGGTGAAATTTGGAATACAAATAAAGGTAGCCAGGTTAGTCAGACTGAAAATGCTGGGAAGTCAAAGGTAAATAAAAGTAGCAGTTGTCCAGGAAATGGTACCCTGTCCCAAGACAAACTGAAACATCCCAGTGGTGAAGTGCCTTCTATGGAGATGGATCCTAAATTGTCACAAAACAAAGAGAAACCAACACACTGCTCAGAGTGTGGCAAAGCCTTTAGAACATACCACCAGCTAGTTCTTCATTCAAGAGTACATAAGAGAGATAGGAGGACTGATGTAGAGACTTCAGCCACTTCTAGAACATGCTGTGCAGACTTAATTGTAACCCTACATGAAAATGGAGTAGTAGACCGAACAGAGGGAGGCTCTGAAGATGGATCTGAAGATGGACTACCAGACACACTGCATTTGGGTAAGAAGTATATATGAACATTTTAGATTAAAATAGCATAGATATCTGTAATTTTTTTTCTTGTACGAAGCAAGGAAATGTTAAATTATCTGCCTAATTTGTCCATCATAAACGATGACCAGAGATGACAAAATGTTAGGGGGTTGGTATCTCCACTTTGAGATCATCTCATTAATGTACGTAAAATATTTAATGTCCTTGTGTTTATGCTATGGGTTTAGGAAATTATGGTGGTAAATTAATTTACCAAACTAAATTGCAAGTGCAGGCAATGGTTAGGGGGAAAAAATCACTAAAGTAACTGGTTAAAAAAGTAGACTTTTAAATAGTTTATTGCCACAGAAAAAGAATTAGTTGTCACTGCATGTTTAAAATGAAATGTAATCTACAAGCTTAAATTAGCGCCCCCCGCCCCCTCCCCCCAAAAGAACTATATATGAAGAGAACTAAAATTGTATCATTCTTCTTCTTATCCCCATTTCCAAGAATCCTTAATAGTATTGGGTACCATTCTTGAGAAACTGCTTGGCAACTGTAGTCCAAATATAGTGACTTTCTTTTGAAAAATAATCATAGAAATATAGGGCTAGAAGGGACCTCGAGGCCATCTAGACCATCCCTGAGAAGTCTGTCCAGTTTTTAAGAACATGCAATGATGGGATTCCACAACCTCCCTTTGTAACTTATTCCAGTGTTTATCTATCCCTATAGTTAGAATGTCTTTTTCAATATCAAACCTAAATCAGCCTATTTTACAGATTAAGCCAATTACTTGTTTTACTTTCAGTGGACATGGAGAACAGTTGATTGCTATCCTGTTTATAACTGCCATTAACATATTTGAAAACAATTATCAGGACCCCCTTTCCCCAGTCGTCTTGTCTAAAGACTAAAACTACCCACTCTTTTAACTGTTAATCATAGGTCAGGTTTTCTAAACTCCTAATTTTTGTTGTTCTCATCTAGATTGTCTCTCCAATTTCTTCACAACCTTCTTAAAGTGTGATGCGCAGAACCGGATGCAGTATTTTATCTGAGGCCTCACCTCTACTGAATTGAGAAGGACAATTACCTCCTGTGTCTTACTTACAACACTCCTGTTAATACACCCCAGAATATTAGCCTTTTTTGCAACTACATCACATAGTTGGCTTAGAGTCAATTTGTGATGCTCTGTAATGCCCAAATTCTTTTCAGCAGTACTACTGCTACTACTAGATGGTTAAACCCTATTTAATAGTTGGGCATTTGATTTTTCCTTTCTAAGTGTAGCACTTTGCGCTTGTATTTGCTGAATTTCATCTTGTTGATTTCAGACCATTTTTCCAATTTGTCAAAGCTGTTCTGAATTCTAATCCAGTCCCCCAAAGTGCTTGCAACCTCTCCCACCCTGGTGTCATTCTCAAATTTATTAAGTATACTTTCCACTCCTTTATCCATGTCATTAAAGAAAATATTGAATAGTGCTAGGCCCAAGACAGACCCCTATGGGACCCTACTTGATATATTTCCCCTGTTTGACAGCGAACCATTGACAACTACTCTTTGAGTATGGCCTTTCGCCCACCTTATAGTAACTTCATCTAGACCACATTTCTCTTGTTTATGAGAATGTCACGCTGGACTACCAAAAGCCTCGCTAAACTCAAGATATATCACATCTACAACTTCCTTAATCTACTAGGCCGGTAACCCTATCAAAGAAGGAAACTAGATTGGCTTAGCATGATTTATTCTTGATAAATCCATATTGGCCATTCCTTATAACTCTGTTATCCCTTAGGTGCTTACAAATTGATTGTTTAATCATTTGTTCCAGTATCTTTTCAAGTATTGAAGATAGGCTTGGCTGATCTACAATTCCCAAGTTCTCTTTGTTACCCATTTTAAAGATGGGTACTATGTTTGCCCTTCTTTAGTCTTATGGGACGTCACCTGTGCTCCATGAGTTCTGAAAGATGATCGCTTATGGTTCCAGTATTCCTTCAGGTAGTTCCTGACGTACTCTAGGGTGCATTCAGTCAGGCCCTGTCAACTTGAGTGCATCTAACTTAGGAAAACAGGTTAAAGAATACTATTTTAGTTTGTTTCTTCCCCCTTGTTAATGTTAATTGTGTTAAGTGTCTGATCACAATTTACCCTTTTAGTGAAGACTGAAGCAAAATAGGAACACTTCAGCCATCTCAATGTCATCTGTTATTCCCTCTCCTTCTCTGCTAAGTATAGGACCTACACTTTCCTTCGTCGTTCTCTTGTTAGGTAGGTGTGTGTGTGTGTCATTTCTTATTGCTTGTTGTGTCCCTTGCTATGTGTAACTTATGTTGTGCTTTAATCTTTCAGATTTTGTCCCTACATCCTTGTACTATTCTTTTGTACACACCCTTAACAATGTGCCCATGTTTCCACTTTTTGTGGGATTCCTTTTTTATTTTTTTTCTCCTCCCCATGTTGTTAAAAAGCTCTTAATGGAGTCCTGTTGGCCTCTTTCCTCCATGTGGGAATAGTTTGCTTGTGTGTGTCTCTTTGAGAGCTGGCAGTTTCTCCTGAATTTCTTTTCCCCTTAGATTTTCTTCCCATGGGACCTTAACGACCAGTTCTCTGGGCTTGTTAGTTTTGTTTTTAAGTTCGTTGTCCTTATTTTGGTGCTCTCACTCCTTCCTTTCCTTAGAATCAATAATTTCATGATCACTTTCACTCAAATTGCCTTCCACCTTCAGCTTTACAACCAATTCTTCCTTGTTAGTCAGAATTAAATCTACTTAATTACTACTTCCACCTTTTTGAAACAAAAAATTGTCCAAGAATGTCCTGGGCCTTTTGTATTTTGACATATTATCTTTTGGAAAAGTATCTGGGCAATTTATCCTCCCTTACTATCAGGTCTAGTGTTTTTTGGATATTTGTTGATTGCTCTAGAAATGTCTCCTATACCACCTCTTCCTTCTGATTTAGTGGTCTATACTAGACTCTGACCATGACATATCCCCTCTTTTTGTGTTTTCTTTTTGTTTTTTCTCCTTTTATCTTCCTCAGACTTTCAAATGGTCTGCCTCCTAATCTCCTTCTGGACCGCTGAACAAGTGTGTATTTCTGATGTCTAATGTAACACCTTCTTCCTTTTTCCCCTGCCCGTCCTTTCTGAACAACCTATACCCCTCTGTCAATATTCCAGCCATGAGATTTATCTCGCCCAGTCTCTGTGATGCCAGTTAAGTAGTAATTTAGCTTATGGACTAATATTTCCAGTTTTTCTTCCCTATATGGTCTTGCATAATCTGGAGAAATATTGTAAAATGAGTTATTCTTCATTTTCTGCCTTTATTGTGGCGGCAGGCAGAACAGTCTAGTGTTTAGTATCTGCAGATATTAGAACTTTAAAAACCTGAAGAATTAACTCTAAACTATTTGGTTGATGCTCTTGTATGTAGCATATTCCCTTGAATGATGTGAAGTTAGAAAAACTCAATGTTAGGGACTAACAGCCTTAAATTACCAGAAAGAGGAAAGGTAGGCAAGTTATTCGCATGTGATTGATTAAGAGACCGGTATGCTTAAATACATTACTTGGAAGAAAAGTGCTAACACAGTTTCCTTGGCCAGAGCAGTCAGGATCAAACCGTGTGTTACTGCTGAGATTCAAAGTTCTAATCCTGTGTAGGACAGGAATATCTGGCCCATTAAAACTTTAACAATTACTTTAGAGTTAACATTTATTGTACTCTCTAGGGGATCAGGGTTTATATTTAAAAAAAAAAAAAAAGTAGCAAAGATGGTATTTTAACTGGTTAGCATTTCTAACTATAGTCTTGCACCTTCTTCTATCTGACCTACTTTGTGTCCGCATTTAAAGAAAGGATACTTGCATAACCTCAAGACACAACGTACAGAATGTCCTGGCACACACTATTGCATTTTTTCCAATTTTAGCAATGCACAACCCTTAGTTTGGCGGCTGTGATACTGATTGAATTAAGAAATGCTAAATGTACTTCTTGTTGTTGATCCTTCTCAGTTGCTGTTATCTTCCTGCATTAAAACAGTTATCATGAGATGCTGAGTCATAGTTCCAATGCATATATCAGTTTGTATGGGTGTGTTTAAAACTGCTATCACAGTTTTCTACTAAATGTAAATTTAAAAAACAAAATACTTTTCCAGCACAAGTTTGAGCCATTTTAAGCCACTTCAGTATTTGAGAAACAATAAGTGATTAACCAAATAAAAGGATGAATTTACTTAAAAAAAATACATTTAAAACAAAATAATTTCTAGTCCATTTTCACCTGAGTAATGACAGTAGGTGTCCTCAACAGTATTCTCAGTGCAGCCTGCTTTTTAAAAAAAAAAAAAAAAAAAAAAAAAAAAGTTGTTGACTTTGACTTTTATAGTATTCATGAATAAAACTTTCTCCTCTTCCTTCTTAGACATTATGCTGCACTTGCTACCCTCTAGTGGTAACTATTTGTGCTTACACTTACAAAAAGAGACCAAGTTTCTCTAACTGTGAACTTAAAAAAAAAAAAAAAAAAAAAAAAAAAAAAAGTTAAATTCTGTGAAACACTAGTCATGTCACTTCCTTACCCCAGTATGTTTGCCACATCTCAACTTAAATATTGATAGTTCCCAAGGACAAAAATGAAGACCATTTTACCAAGACCTGTTGATACTAAAATGGTATCTCACAGGCACGATATTCCATTGATTAGTGCAAACTAATTTCTGCAGCAGTGTACCATAAGTCTGTATCTGATCTTTTCTAGCTTAAATTCCTATCTTAAAGAAAACATTGGGTCTGTTTGTGGCCCATAAAGGATTTATAAGATATGGCATACACAATGGAGAGAGGCATAAGTGATTAAAGTTTAATTAAATGTATTTGTTCAACTCTTAGGGCCTAGCTTTGCATTTTGTTTCAATCCCAATGGATCTTTCATCAGTCACAAACCACAATACTATCTGACGCACAACTGGAAGTCTCTTAACTCTCTTGACAGTCAGATAGCAGTATATCAGAGGGGTTTTTGTAGATCTATATTTGGAGTTAGCATCCCCTAATTAAATGGGGGGAACGTGATTTCTAGCAGACACTTGTGCTTTTTGAGGTTGAAACACATGGAGCCCAAATCTGTATTTACTCGTAATATAGGTTTGCATGTTTTGTTTTTTTCTTGCAAAGATAAAAATGAAGATGGCTTGGAAAGAGCAAGAGTTAAAAACCTTGGGGCCTCCAGAGAATGCAGCTATTGTGGGAAATATTTCCGCTCAAATTATTACCTCAATATTCATCTCAGAACTCATACAGGTAAAGGATTTTAAATTCTTCAGGAGAAGGTCTGCTTAATCCAGATCAGAGGGAACTTTAGATTCCTGTTAAGAACAAATTAAAACTATAACATGGCTGAAATTAAGATCTAAAATCTCCAATGTTGCAATTGAACAGTATATGAAACATAGCTTTAAACAGCTATGCATATTTATTTTAATTTCCTAAACTCAAATCTACTGTAAACTAGACAAATATTACACTAGACTCTTGTTGTGTCTGCTACACTTTGATTTGTGACATATATCTTGCTTTTCACCCATTTTAATTATCACACTGCTTTTAAAAATCCAGAATACAACTCCCAAGTATGAGTGTGTGCCACTGCTGCAGTGTCAAGAGACTGGTGTCTCTGTTTTCAGTAAAGCTTCTTTTCCATACCCCACACGTACTCCCCCCTCCAAAGAAACTGTCCGAGTCAGTGTATTTTAATGAACGTAAATATCCCTATTTTTCTTCTCAAAGGACTGTTTATACATTTGGCTAATATTATTCCCATTTGTTGACCAGCCGTTGTTGTCGTCGTCGTCTTTGGCCGTGCCCACACGTGGCTGCAATTGATCAACTGGGGTCCCTTTTATTATCCTTATTTCTTTTATCTGTGCTCAACAGATTGCTAACTACCATCCTTACACCTTCTGAACATGTAGGAAAAACTCTTATCCTAGCCAGAAGATGTCACTGTAGCTAAACCCCCTCCTCCCCCCCACACACAAATCCCACAAAAACCACTAGGTATAGTTCTTAGGGGTCATGGATCAATTTTGGGGTCTGCATAAGTGTGTATGTTTTGAGCAGGGGGAGGAGAAAAGAACACCTATACCATCTTAGTCTTGTGAATTCTAAAACCCACGGAATCATTTAATTATGTTGAAGATTTTGAATCAATATGCATCAAATTTATTCTCTGATGAAACTGTTTCAGGTGAAAAACCATACAAATGTGAATTTTGTGAGTATGCAGCAGCCCAGAAAACTTCATTGAGGTATCACTTAGAGAGGCATCACAAGGAGAAGCAGGCCGATGTTGCAACAGATGTGAAAAGTGACAGCAAAGTTTTGTTACAAAGTCAGGAGATGAACCTCCTGTCAGCCACTGATGGTGCTCAAGAAACCAAAAACTTAAAAAGGTTTATTGACGGTGCCAAAGATGCAAAGGGCTGCCCACCTGTAAAGCAACAAAAAGAGATATTTTCTTCCTTTCAGAGCATATTGAGTGGTCCAGTCATCTTGACCATGAAAAATGATACTCAGGACTCAAAGAAGGGTGCAGTTGGTAATAGCTCAAATCAAATGAATGAGAACTCAGACGCTTCTTACCTGGAAAAGCTAAAAGCAGAGGAAGAATTAATGGAATCGCAGGCAAATGATCCCAATGATAAAAAAGAGAGAGATGCTTTAGTGACAGTGGAAGGAGATGATATCCAGTTGATTCGTGCCTTAAAGGACAAAAATAACATGGAAGAAATGAGAGAGAGCGCCGAAAAATGCGCAAACAAGCATATAGTGGGCTCTCAAGAAAAGCCGTTAAATTTATCTACTGGGACAGTGCAAGAATGTTCAGTGATCTCAACTGCTAGAGGCTTGTTAGCAACCAGCACCTGCCCGTTTTGTACTTATAGAACATTTTATCCAGAAGTCCTAATGATACACCAGAGGTTGATGCATAAATACAATCCTGACACTGTTAACAAAAATGGTTACAGAAACAAAGCTTTGGCTAAAGCCAGGCGTACTGGATGCCCACCAGCTCTTCTTGGTAAAGATGTGCTTCCCCTGTCTCTTAACCCTAATAAAAGCAAGGCTTCCCTATCTATGCAACCAAAACAGTTGCATACAGAGAAGACTAAACAGTGTCCCCTTCTACAGAGCAAAGTCCCTGTTTTTCCAATGGTAGATTCCAGCAGTTCAACACCAAGTAACTTGAAGTCTTACAAACCACAAAGCATTGGAGCTCAGGCGAGTAGCTGTCGGCAACCACAGCAAGATTTGCACTCAAATCCTAGTATTTCTTCAGTAATGGATAGAGTAAAAAAAGGTGAAGCTAAAGCAAAAACTCTAAATATATCAGCTTCTCAACCTGGTGTAGTTAGTAGCAGTATCAATAGCTCCTATGATTCTCCCCTTAATGAATCTGCCTGGTTCAGTAATCGAGGAAGAGAATATCTCTGCAATAGATCTGTGGGTCACATAAACTTAGAATTTGGTGAACCGTCTTCTAAAAGAGTGAAACCTAATCTGTTAGCTCTTGAACACATTGACTCTGCAAGGGTTAATTACAGAAGATATGACATGAGCAGATCTCGTGTTGCAAACAGATATGCAAATCTGTTACCTCAGGAATGTTCACATGCCAAACCTGCATCCTCTGTTTTGCCAACCAAACAAGGGCTTCTGAATTCAGATGAAGTTGATTCTCGAAATGTACTGACTATTCTGAAAACCTATGAGCCGTATAGCCCTGGACCACTTTATGGTTCTTTTGGACCTAGCAATGGCCAAGCAACCAGCTCTCCGATAGAAGGTACTGTATTTTCTCTGTATACTCAACTATAACTGTGCTAAAACTTAAATTTTTGCTCTAATTTTAAGGTAAATGATTCAAAATCAGATATTTAAATGCACAAAACTATTTCCGCACCAGTAGATGCTAGTGATGCAAATGATGATTTGTCAGCATTTTATTTTCTTATTCAATGGCTTATGATAAATTTGAGGTCACAAAGTATTCAGATTTTAAATTCAATCATTGTAACTTGTTGCTTCATATACACTGTAACAAACATCAGTTGCAGAAAGTAGAAGTTTTCTAAAAGGTTAATTTTTAAGTGTTCCTAGGACTGCTATTCTGATTCTTTGATGTCAAATATGTACTACTGTTAGTACTCCCAGTGGGTCAGTTAATGTTTCTAAAGTATATTAAAGAATGATAATGCTCGATGTTAAACATCTTGCAAAGAAACCTTGGACCCCATGGAATGTTAATAGAATTTCTTCCAAAGAGAGCATTTTAAAAAAAAGCCCAACCTCCAAAATATATTAAATCCTGTAAAACTTATTTCAGGTCTGCCTTAAACCTATATATTAAACATCTGAACTAAAAACTTCAGTGGGTTACATTAATGTGTAATTAATTTTAATAGAAGCTGAACGCTTCATTAGAAATGTGTTGTCTGTTTAATATTCAAATTGAAAAGTCCCATCACTAATCAATAGTATTAACATTATACTGTAGGAACTTCATTTGGTGTATATCACTCTAGTCTTAACCAAGACTTTCAAAACCAGAAGCCTAAAGCTCAATGCATGAATCCATTTTTAAGCACCTGCCTAATTTTAGAAAATGTTGACCATCTGAGAGCTCCCACTGAGGTCAACGTGGACTTGAGACTAAATTTAGTTATGGGGGAAAACTTGGGATCTTGCTATTCCTATCTTCACCTATTTTTATTTGTATTCTTGTACTGCAGTCTAACACAGCCACTAAAGTTGAAATGCTGTACTATGTAGAACTCAGTGGTTTTCTAGTTATAGACTAACATATGATTTGTAAGATGTCTTTGCAGCTTATCTATATCAATTGCATTTTATTAAAACTGTCTTAAAATGTTAGACATCTAAAGAATTTCTTAACTTTAATTATGCCTCATAACCCATTGAGTTCCATTGAGGCATGCATGCTAAGTACTTTTCAAACTTTGTCAGCAACTTGTCCTCTGTGAAAATAAGGCAATATATTTATAATATGTTGTGGTGGGTAATCAATAGTGCTAAACCAGCTTGGGTCATGAAAGATTTGTTGATGGCAACATATTAAGCCTGCATTTGGAAGTTCAAAGGTATAGTTAGTATTGGTGTTTTGGGTGGAGATGTGTAAACCTAGTCTCCACTAGTATGAATATTGGAGGAAGAGTGACAGCTTTATTTCTCATTTGATGAATGAGGTGGAATGAAATATCTGATTCATTTCTGAGTGTTTGAAATTATATTTGTGGTTCCTAGTTACATGGGCAGTGTCCTCAGCAATGTGTAGGCCACAGCAGAACAGCTAAGGTGTTGGATATGTCTACACTAAATCGATGGAAGTGGATTAGCTACGTTGATGGGAAAATCCCATCTCGGAGAGGCTGTAGCCATGTTGAAAAAGGATTCTTCAATTAAATTGACCTAACTATGGTGCTCAGAGAATGAGATTTTTCATAGCCCTGAGCAATTTAGCTAGGTTGATCTAATTTTTAAGCATAGCCCAGGACTTAAATGTATTAACATTGGGCTGGTAGGGTATGTGACTTGCTTTGGAGACATATGAAATAGATGGTGAGCTGGGTATGGGTTGTCTCTGGATTGGGAGGGTGTATGTTTTCATTCTTGTATAAATAACAATGAAGGGAGTAAAACGGGAGAAATTATCTGATGGATTGGCTTTTTGAAACAATAAATGTATCAAAATATCTTAAGTAACTTGGCTCTTGGCAGAAGTTACTGATAAAATCTTATTGTTAGCTGAGTACTGATGTTTTTTAATGTGGGAGTTTGCTTTTAGAAAGTATTTAAGTCTTCATTTGATGTGGACATTCTGTCTGTAAACATCACTTTGCTACCATTGTGCATTTTTGGTGAAACACAAGACAGCACTGGCTGCAGTGATAGAGCCTGTAACTTCTTTGACCATCTGACAGCTAGACACAGAAACAGCCATCCACTAGTCAAATTTATAAACTTTGAAACGGTCTCGGCCTTTCATCTTTCGTTAAACTGCTTATTGTGAGTAATGTGCAGTTTACATGTTCAGAAGAAACTGATGGTCTGTCCTTCAGCTCAAAGGAGGGCCTTCTGTAGATCTTGAAGCCATTATTGGCCATGCAAAAGAAGGTCCTGCATGCAATAATCCCAGAATTTCAAGAAATGCTCTAGGCATTAATGAGTAGAACCCTATTGATTTTTAGTGAAAACCAGGAGGAGGAAATTGAGGGGGGAAACACCTCAAGCCCCTTGCTTGCATTTACTTAGCGTACACACACACACACACACACACACACACACACACACACACACACACATATATATCTATATCTGTCTTGGGTCTGCCAATCCTCTCAGTAGAGTTTAAAATATTGACAACCTGAATGGCTCTTTTTCTGTCCGAGATTAATAAGAATGGTGACACGGAGTCGAGGATGGAAAGGGAGGCCACATGGCAGAATGGAATACAATGGTATGGCAGTAGGAGTTATGGAGGGGAGAGAGACACAACCAGAGCCAAAAGGAAATGAGGGAATTGCAGGGAGTCCCTGAAATAAAGGGATGGGAGCTTGCGGGGGTGGGAATGCAACAAACCCCTTTTGTGTGAATGAGTTCAACCTACAGAAGCAACAAAGCATGAGACGCTCTCTATAATGCCTACATTGTTGTTCACCTGGATTTTCTCCTTCCTTTATGCTTCTTAAAAACATCTGCAAACCTAGACCTCTTCCTATGCTAAAACCTTTATGGCATCTGAAGAAAATTCTACTTCTGAAATCTGAGCTTGTAGACAACATAATACACACATTGCAACATGTGGCAATTGTAATGTCTGTAGGAACAGTCCTACAGGTGCCGATGTCTGCACCTGTAGGCAGTGAGGTCTGTAGCTTGCAGGTGAGAATTTAAACTTCATCAAATAAGTTCTGCAGTTTCCACTTCTTAATCCTCTAAACCACCATTTTTTCCCATAGATGGTCAAAAGGCCTCAATTAGATATTACATTGAAGAAGGCCTTAGAAGTAGATAGAAACCAAAGGTAGACTTTCTAGGCCAATACACTTTTGAGATGACATTCAAAAATAATAATTAAAAAACCTCTTGCAAACTGTCATCTTATTGACTTGTCCCATTATCCTCCAACTCTCAGATAATCCTCTTGATGTTGCCCCATGCATGAGTAAATTCAGATGGATCTGTTTTATGTGAGAGGGAAGGCGGGGGGAGTTGGGAATCGAAGACAGGCAAATTGTGCTTAGTATTATACACTTAAGGGGGGGCGGGGTGGAGATTGAAAAGAAGTCTTTTTTTTCTTCTGTGGTATAAGTTACAGAGAAACTTTCTTGCCCATTATAAGTATATAGGTAGTATGTAGTAAAGTAAAAAGTAGTAATAACTCACAACTCTTAAGGGATATGTTTTTATAAGACAGCGTATGCAAATAGTTGCAGGTGTACAGCTGCAAGTTCTGGTACCCTTATTTCTCCCTGATGATATTCTAAAACATGATGATAAACTCCTTTTTATGGCCTGTGTTGTCTTGTGGAAACCTTATTTAGGTCCTATGAACATGTTATATCACGTTAAATGCTGGATCAAATTGTCATGAGAATATGTTCCACTTGGCAAACTTGATTAAACCATGTTTATTGCTCGTAAACTGTGCCAGTTTGCATTGCCCTGAAGAGACAGAAACATTCTGAAACCACTCAGTTTGTGTTACTCTCAAATTAGTCCTCCTTTGCAGTGGCAACACTCTATCAAGGGTAACCTGTTGGCTGATTGATCTGGCCGAGACTGAAAATTGAAGATAATTGCTCAGGCATATTCCAGCAATTTTGTAGATTATGTTGAAATATTAATTTATCTTTGCCATTTTAATTTAATTAAAATTAATTACTGTTTTTTTTCACAGTGCATTTAAGGCTTTCATGGAATATAGACAGTAGTTTAGCTTTTGTATCCTAATGGAGTATTGGTTCTTGAAACAGACATGACCTTTTTCTAAGTTTTATGCAATGTTTTTGACATAAGCTAATAAAATTTAATATGACCAAGCATTGATTTTAAACCTGTATTTAGAAATCTTAAGTGATACTTTTAGTAATTAAATCGATAAGCACAATACTGCCTTGGTAACAGCATTACAAGGTCTGTTCATTGTAAATACATACAAAGATTAAAAAAAAACCACCTAAACTTTCTGTACACTATCACATTGAAAAGAAACTTAAACTTGAAATGCAACCTGTTACCATGGCATATTAAATTATCAAAAACTTCTGTTTGAAAGTGATGCATATGACGCATGTAGAGGAGGTAGAAATCATGTACCTAATACCACTGCATTTAGATAGATGACTTGTTCAGTTTTAAAATAAATTAAATTGAATGTGTCTGTAAAATAGTTTACAATGCAAGCCCAATAAAAATTATTGTGATGGACATAAGGCAATGTGGATTCTAGATCATTGGAAGTATTCACTTTTAGACTGGTACACTGATATTTTACTGTTTCTTCGGGGAGGGGTAGCTCAGTGGTTTGAGCATTGGTCTGCTAAACCCAGGGTTGTGAGTTCAATCCTTGAGGGGGCCACTTAGGGATCTGGGGCAAAATCAGTACTTGGTCCTGCTAGTGAAGGCAGGGGGCTGGACTCGATGACCTTTCAAGGTCCCTTCCAGTTCTAGGAGATGGGATATCTCCATTAATTTTTTTTTTTTTAAATAATAAAACTGTTTTGAAAAAACGTGTACAAGCTGCATTACATTGTGCTTACATGTTGCTGATCTGTGTAAGAGTAAAACTTTAAAGGTTCCATCAGCCTTTCATTCTACTTACTGTATATGGGAGTGATGTTTCATATAAGGCCCTAATATTTAAAGTTTTTATTTTTTTCTTAGATGCCTAAAATTCCATACCACTTTCATTAGGATTGTTCTTCTGCAATATGTCTTTATTGTACCTCTAAAATTGTTGTGCTGTGCATTGGTTTGATTGCTGTCTTCCACTCCATAGCTGTCTGCACTTCAGTGGCAAAGCATACGTACATAAGTAGTTTGTGTAAAGCACTTTTAAATCATTGGGTGAAAGGCACTGTAAAATCACTTCACTCGCAAGTGAAAAGGGTTTTGAGTAAATTGTATGATGAGCCTTGTTTTCCAACTAATCTTGTTAATGCCTCTTAAAATTTACTTTATCAGGAAAAAGGCCGGTGTCATACCAACACTTATCTAACAGCATGCTACAAAAGCGAAGTTATGAGAGTTTTATTGGCAATGCACGTTTTCGACCAAATGACAAGAAAACTTGATTATTTACTTCAAGAAATGGTAAACAATCCTGTTAATTAAATGGTTTTACTTTTGATATTTGTTAAATCTGGCATCAAATATATTGGTACATGGAGTTATTAGAAAAGTTATGAAAAAAATGTGTGAATTATGTCAGTGAGAAGAATGAAAGTCCCCTTTACTATGAAAAATGAACTAAATATCACTGTCAGTGTTTAGGATTGTATTTTGAAAAGTCCAAATGACTTGGTTTAGAACCTTCACCTTTGATAGTAAATGTGGAGGAGCTTGTTTTCCGAAACAAATGGGAGCATTAGCAATATTTAAATGAAATCTATTAAATTTAGATTAAAGGGTTATAATATCAGACTATTAAGTGTTCAAGGGAAGGATCTACTCAAAGTTAAAATGTAAGTTTAAAAAAACTGCAAGGAGAATTGACCGTTACAAATGAGGAGGCAGCTGGTATTAGCTAGGATTCATGCACTTATGAAAACTTGATCCCTAAACTTGGTATCTAAGCTATCATGTCAGACAAACGTCCCTGCCAGTATGGGATTGTGCATTGCACTGCATTTTTGAATATTCACAAGATGGTGTGAAATAACTAAATTTCCACTGCTTGAGTCAAACTTTAACTATTTTTCTGGGTAGAGATTGCATGGCATCCTGTGTATCATTCTTCAGGAGGGTAGCTCAGTGGTTTGAGCATTGGCCTGTTAAACCCAGGTTTGTGAGCGCAATCCTTGAGTGGCCCATTTAGGGGTCTGGGGATTGGCCCTGCTTTGAGCAGGGGGTTGGACTAGATGACCTCTTGAGGTCCTTTCCAACCATGATATTCTGTGACACTGACACTTCATGTATTATATGTGCTTGGAGTTATATAACCTTATCAGTCATTTGTTTCTCCAAGAGAGGCAGGAGGGAGTCTTATAGTCAAGGCAGTTAGCTGTAACTCTGGAGTTGAGACTCTGTGTAACCTTGGTCAAGTCACACAATCCACCTTTGTCTCCAAATCACTATAATCCAGGGTAGTTCTTCCCTCTCGCTGTTTAGGATAAAGTAACTGTTTTTGATGTGTTCAGATGCTCAGCTGATGAACATTTAGAAAAGACTATACATAAACCGTTCTGTATCCAGTTTTTACTCCTGCTTTATATATTCTCTCTAGTCTCTAACTGCTTTTGTTCCTCTTTCTGGAATTCCTTCCAGTTCAGGTAGATGCTGCTTGAATGCTGCAGTGTCCAGACCTACGCAATAATTTACATATAGTTCTACATGCTCTACAGATCTTAACTATCACCTTTCTAGTCCATAAAGCAAAGCTTTTATATTTGCAGCATGTTAGATTGCTTGTTAGATTGTTTTGCTACAGCACTGTTCCTTGGGTTTCGTCTAGGGTGACCAGACAGCAAATGTGAAAAATTGGGATGGGGGCGGAGAGTTAATAGGAGCCTATATAAGAAAAAGACCCAAATATCAGGACTGTCCCTATAAAATCGGGACATCTGGTCACCCTAGTCTCGTCTGACTTTTTTCTTCTTCTTCTTCCCTAAATGCCTCCCAGTCAAGTTTCCCTACCTCCCCCTAGCTTAGATATCTGTCTCTAACTTTAGTTCCTGCTTATATTTCTATTCATGGTTTGAATGTCTTGAAAAGCTGATTTAATTGACAATTTTTAATCTACCAAATAGATGCCACACTTCATGTGAAAACATTGTCTAAATATGCCTATTAAAGAGTGTGTGTATGTATAAAAAATTTCAATTTTAATATTTAAAGATCTTTCTCTAGCTGTATTTGAATTTTATTACAGTTTATAGCACAAAACTATTTTTGGTTTGTTCTAGGTCTGAGGACGCAAATGCATATTTTGTGGCGTTATTACTTGCAGTTCATCCCTTGAGAGAAATGAATGGTGAAAGCTACTGAACTAAGCTGTGATTGTACTGTATATAAAAACACTACAGTTTTATAATATTGGTTCTGTTAACATTTGTACCAAATAGCCATAAAAAATTGTAGTCTGAACAGTTGGGTTATAAAGGTGTGGCGAATGTGTATCTCAATGTAGGTCTTGAATAATATTTTTCTTTAGAATTAATTGACCAAATATTAGGTAGGAATTATATTTTTACATACTTGAGCGCTGCTGAAAAGAGATCCTGTTTGAAATAGTATATAATCCTTGCACCTCAGGTAAACTCTCTGTAAATATCTAAGCATGTTGGTTTAAATACTGTTCCTTTTTCATAGAGGTGGCAGTTTCTCATATTGTGTTTTTCTGCTATAACTGTTAGTTCATTTGAAAAAGTTATTTAAAAACTATGACATTAAATTGTTCAGTTTAGAAGTATTGTGATCATCCTAGCTAAGGTGCAACTCTTTGCTGTTCAATCTTGCACATACTAGGACCATAATTTGTTGAAGCAAACTTTCCTTCTGTTGAATTGATGTTTCCAGCATCTTATCTTAAAAAGCAAGAGAGAGAAGCAGTTCTTGTCACATCCTGTGCAGAATCTTCCATAGTGTTCCTGGAACAGTCAGAATTCTCTCCTTATGTTAAGTTCATAATCTCTTAGATGAACATCACCATCACCAACAGTTAAACTCTAATAGCAGAATGTACAGAGGACTCACAGGACAAACAGGAAATATTTGAATACTTCAAGTGTTTAGGTTTTTACCAAATGTAATACTCTTTCACTTATGAACAACATAGTATCTTTATTTCTGCATCATTTTGTCCAGACTCAAAAATAACAAATATGTAACAGGCTTACAATAAAAACATAAGGAACTACAAAGTTTTCTTAAGGGGATGTGGCTTATCATGGTTTGCCCTACTTGACTGTGCTCAGAAGCTTCTTGATATCCCTCTAGCATCTTAATTACAAACTGGAGTGTTGGAAGTATACTAAGGAACAATCTGCTATGGGAGAACTTTGTTCCTTGTATTTTTATGAAGACAGCAAGAGTTTTTTCTAATGCACATGCAATTAAATTTAAAGGAGGATGGCCAGATATCAGCCAGTTGAGCTGTTGCATATTTTGACTTTTGTTTCTACATAAAACCTGTAATTGAGACTTGATTCTTCTGTACCTAGTTTTGACTTCCATATATTTTAGTTTAAAAAAAATTTTTTTTTGCACTGTTCATTTTGCTCTTTGCCCCTCATATAGCAATTGTAAAATAGCCAAGCATAGAAATTCTTGTTTTCATTATGCAACTTGAGACATTCTAGTTGTATGGCTTAGTTCCTGTAATTTAAATGGAATCTAATTTTAATGTCTCTGTAAACTGGCAATGTAATGAAGTGCTGTGTATCAGGAAATTGTACACTATTTACTTTTTTTCCTGTTCATAAGCTGAGCCATATGTACATAATCTAGATTGTTTTTCTAGTTTTGCACTTTTATAGCTTATTTTTTTGAAGATGAATTCACTTGGAAGATGGCTAATCTATTTTTTCTGATCTTTCAATGGGTCTTATAGAATGCATGCTGTAACTGTCTTTATACATCTTAAGGGGATATGTAATTAAAAATTCCAGAGGGCTGCATTAAAAAAAAAAAATCTGAATTGCCAAATCTGTCTTTAAAAGAATCTCTTTCATGCTGGTACACTTTTTTTTTTCCAAGTTTTTATTTTTTGGCCTCTTCCCAAATCTCTTGGGAATGGATTACAGAACAATGTACCCAAAGATTTGCCCATTTCATGGAATTACAACCCTGTACTTCAAAGTACACTTTTGCCCATCAGTATTAACTATTGGGATACTACTGGTTTTTATGTTTCTTTGGAGAGAACAGTGCATGTATAGAGGTACAAGTTGTTGATTTTGTTTTGTTATATTTATTTCATTCCATTTTGTCTGATTTTTTTAAATTGTTGAAACCTTAAGTTGTCAAGCAGTAGACACACATTACTCATTTTAATTTATAATGTATTTCACTTTAGTTGAGTATGTTATTACATGTGGATGTAAATATATCTTTGGTGTTTTGCAAATTTGCCTTTTTGTCTTTCTTTGTTTTAAAAACTTGAGTGACGCTGGAGAGTTAAATGATCAAAGGTCAGTTGAATACAAGATTCCAGACAACTAATTTGAAGAACGTCTATTTAGCTGTCTTTCTAGAAAGATTGCAAAAGAAGCCCATGCTTCCCCTTCAGTTACCTCCACTTGATTACCTCTCCTAGATTTATACTCTATGCAATGCATTCTTAACAGTGGATGGAAGAGATCAGGAACTCTTCATAGATAATTCAGATAAGGGGTGATCTTTAAAGCTTCAGACTTGCCATGGACTTAGTGGTCACTGAGGACAAATGCCTTCTGAAACAATTTGGGGCCTGTGTGGTGGTGGTATTTTTGTTGTTGAAGCGCTGAGCACTCTCAACTCCAATTGAAGTAAAGGGGTGCTGCTTGTGCTTAGCACCCTTGAAAACTGGATTTGGGTGAATGGGGGGGGGGGGAGAAGAGTTGGAAATCTGATATATTATAAAGGTATTTAAGTGCCTAACTCCCTCTGAAATCAATGATCAGAGGGGTAGCCGTGTTAGTCTGGGTATGTAAAAAGCAGCAGAGTCCTGTGGCATCTTATAGACTAACAGACGTATTGGAACATAAGCTTTCGTGGGTGAATACGAAGTGGGTCTGTTAGTCTATAAGGTGCCATAGGACTCTGTCGCTTTTTTCTGAAATCAATGTGAATTAAGTGCCTAAACACATTTGAGGATCTTGGCTTTAATCCTCAATGAAGGGGAAGTCCATGGAAAGCCTGGAGCTTAAAAATAAACATGGGAATCAGAGCAAAAATTACTTTCTTGAAAGTAGTATGTGTAGGGGCTAGGATGGTTTCTCACTCATAACTAAAATTGTTTTGAAAATGAGAACCTCAGCTGTGTGGTTAAGGCTTGTCTACACTGGTGAGACCTATGTTTTTAAGGTGTCTGTGTCATCATTCACTTTAGCAAAGGAGGTCTGCAGTAGATCCTGTAGTCTTCTACTGAAGCACGAAGGGGATCTTTAATAAGCCCTGCTGTACAATCATTAAGATGTAATTACTATCCTCCTCTGATATCAATAGCAAAATAAACCCACCCTGGTGTATGGAGGGTGGATAATATATATGAAATGACTAAAATGCTCAATAATGTAGGGTCTCCTGTTGCTTCTAAAGTCAGAGATTTTTGCAAGTCTATGGTGTTGCTATTATTCCATTCTCTCTCTCCTCCCTCAGCCCACATTGTTAACTGGAGCGAGAGATCCTCTCCAGGTTTTAGTTCCACATAGGGGTACACTAACTTTCTGTGAAATAGTATATATGAACTAAGACCCTAATTCAGGTCAGGTGTAATTCCAATGCCTGGGCACAACATGCCCAATGTATTTCTAAGATCTCCATTTTAACTGATCCTAAGCTGGAATACAGCGGAAGATTTAAATTGACCAGGAAGGGAAGCACATATGGAGATTCTGCAGTCTGATGGTGTGCAGCCTGTGGTCCAGGAGTCACTTGTGCTTCTTTGGGGATCTAAATTGTGGCCCTCAAAGGAATCTGATTTTTTTTTTTTTTTAAGAATGTGAATTTAATTATGATGTAAGGGACCAGACACCAGCTATGGGTGAAGTGACTAAAACGTGCACCAACCATTTCTCCTTCCTGACCTTAAACTTGCCTCTTTGCTGGGAATTGTGGGGAAGGAGGTACAAGAAATAGCTATGCTTGCTGGGAATCAAAGCATGGGAATTTCTGTGGCTGGTTTCTGTTCCCTTGAACAAAGGCAGTGGACCAAGGCTGAGAATCTGCCCCTAAATAATGATTGTAGTCTTCTGACCTTTTGATGTACTCATTCCTCAAGTTGAAATGACTGGACTGCTATGGTTCCACTTATTATTTAGGTGCTTGTCACTGGCAGCTGTATGGGGTGATACCTCTTGCTTTTAGATGTTGATAAAATCCTTACAAGACATACCAGAAAAGTATAATAGATTTAAACTGGTCAAATTCAGGGGACTAATTTCCAGTGAAGGGCTGGAGCTCTTTGTTCACATACAAGTACTCCCAGTGGGGAGGGATGTTGATGCATTCTCATCTGCACCTGGCCGGACAAATCAGAAATTTGCTCTTATATGCAGGTTCACTGCTTTAATGGTTTATTTGCTTTCTGGACTGAGAGGACCTGCTGCCATCAAATAAGTATAAACTCTTAATAGGGTTGGCCAGACAAGAATTTCCTTTTGTGAAAAATTGAAATTTTTTACGTTTGGCAACACAACAAAAGAGATCTTTCAAATTTTTGCTTGAAAAAACACTGGACACCAATCAATTGCTCTCTTCTCAATCTTTCCTGTTGGCAATGCTCCACTTCATATAAATAAATATTTATGGGACTGAAAAGATGACAGACTTTGGTAGACTAGTGATTAGGGTACTTGCCTGTTCTTTTCCCCACCTCAGAAATTCCCTGTTGCGCCTGAAACCTTCCAAACACAGGTTGTCAAATTGTTTCCACAAAACGTTTTAGTTATGACAAAATACTATTTTTCAAGGCAGCTGTACTTATTAATTTTATGTATATACACCACTGCTTGCTTATGTATTTGTATCACTAGAGCACATAGAGATCTTGACTGAGATCAGGAGCTCCTTCAGCTAGGCACTGTGAAAATACATAACAGGCAGTGCTTGTCTCAAGGATTTGTCTAATAAACGGGGAAATTGAAGTATCAACCCCATTTTTCAGACAGAACTGAGGTAGAGATTAAATGGTTTACCCATCAGGTATGTCTTCACTACCGGCTGGATCGGCAGGCAGCGATCGATCCAGCGGGGATTGATTTATCACATCTAGTCTCGATGCGGTAAATCGATCCCCAAGTGCTCTCCCATCGACTTCTGTACTCCAGCTTGGCGAGAGGCAGAGTCAACAGGGGAGTGGCAGCAGTGGACTCACCGCGGTGAAGACACCATGGTAAGTCCATCTAAGTACGTCAACTTCAGCTACGTTATTCATGTAGCTGAAGTTGCGTAACTTAGATTCCCCCCGCAGTGTAGACCAGGCCTAAGTCATACGCATCAACTCCATGCCATAGCTGGGATTAGAACTCTACATCTCAGTTCAGTGCATCTCTCCCGGTGAGAACTTTTTCAGTTGTCATTTTCAGCCTTTAAATATCGCTTCCACCATTATTGAAAATTGTGATCCTGAGACTAATCACTATAGTGATAATGGAAGTAGGCTAGGGAAGTGTGTGAGATTGTGCCAGCTGATATAAAATGTATACTAGATACAATTTTGGTTAGAAAATACCATATGCAAGAGGACAAAAATGTCAATGCAATTTTCAGGTCTATTATAAACAGTCCTTTTAAAATGACTTTGTTAATCACTGATGTATAATACAAAAAGCTTAAGGTAAACAGTACAAAACGTGCTGAATTGGAAAAAAAATTTCAAACTATTTTTCTAGACTATTATATAGTAGGCATCCATATTAGCACTTAAATACTGCATGTGCTCTGTTTTAGTCCTTAGTGCATTTCATGGACACAATAAATGCCTTAACATATAGATAAAGCTAGCCTGGACTCTTCTGACACAAACTGAAATTTGTAGGGGAGGAAAAGGTTTGTTTTGACAAATTCCTTATTTTGTGTCTCCTTCTCTCTCTCCCCTCCCTCCCCCCTCCCCAATTGTCTGTCCCACTTTGACATTTTTGAAATGAAATTCCACTTTGGCATTTGACAACTTTATTTTCAAATTTAATAAAACTTGAATAAAAATGTAAAAGTCCCATTGAGATGAAACATTTTAACTGACCCACTCTGAAATATTTTGATATTTAGTTCATGAAAGCTTTTCAGATTTTTGACTCAGTGCAGCACAGGAAGTTTTTTGAAGTCTGTCTCATGATACAGGTAAACCATTTCTCACCCAGCTCTCTACATTCAGACACTGAATTAGGCCACATCAGTGTATACAGCCTGTAGTTTCAAACCACTGATACATACCAAAGTCAACTCATTTAGCAAATTGTTTCTGAAATATGGAACATTCAAATATTTATATTATATAAATTATAATATATTATATTAAAGGATGCAGTGGAACATACAGTCCAGAAGAGAATGTGGGGTGTTTGAAATATTAACTCCAAAACACCAAAGAACTGGCTTTGATTTACTGTAATTATATCAGTGTAAGCTCTTCAGTTTTAACTGTGGTGAGTTAATATATTTTTACATCACATTAACTGTTACTTGATGACCTCCAAGGTCTTTTATCAATATTTAAGCCTTTCCATTGTCCTGTGAGAAGTGAGCATTATCCTTAGTAAGAACTGAGGAAACAAAGGAGTAAAGAGGCTAGAGGTCTTGAACAGGGTCACTAACTTAGGGTAGGTCTACACTTACCTCCGGGTCCGGCGGTAAGCAATCGATCTTCTGGGATCGATCCCAAAGTGCTCGCCGTCGATGCCGGTACTCCAGCTCAACGAGAGGAGTACGCGGCATCGACGGGGGAGCCTGCCTGCTGTGTCTGGACCCGCGGTAAATTCGAACTAAGGTACTTCGAATTCAGCTACGTTATTAATGTAGCTGAATTTGCGTACCTTAGTTCAAAATGGGGGGTTAGTGTGGACCAGGCCTTAGGGCAGGGCTAAACTAGAGAGTTTACAGTGTGCAGAGAGCTCTCCCGATGGCTTAAATACTTTAGCCCCCATGAGCCGCAGTAGCTATGTTGGCAGAAGAAGCTCTCCCCTGACATAGCACTGTCCACACCAGAGCTTATGTCGGTGTAACTTTGTATCACTCAGGGAGGTGGTTTATTCACATTCCTGAGCAACATAAGTTATGCAGACATAAGCTGTATGTAGATATAGCCTTAGTCAGGAGCAAAAATAGAACAGATTTGTTCACCGTGCTCCATTTCTGTTACATCAAGATAAATCTGGAATGGCTTTATTGCCTGCTATGAAGTTCTTCTGGATCTATGGAGAATGGGAACTAGATTCAGGACTTCCTGCTTTAGCCACTAAACTAGCCACAGTGCAAACTAAGAATTTATATGTAAACATTTCTCATAGTAACTGTTTTTCATTTTATGCAAAGCACTATGTTCCATTCCACCTTCAAGCAAAGTATCATTACAGGGCTTTGAGTAATGTCTAAAATGCTGAAATATATAACCAAAATGTATGCTTTCACTACTGTAATTATAACTGTCAGATCATTTGGGCGATAGCATTAATTGTAATATTTGTTTGGAGAAATTCATCCCTGTGCTTTTAATAAAATTGTAGTCAGCTACATAACCAAAGAAAATGTTCTATTCTTTGCTTTTAAAATTGTAAGGAAGCAACATTCATTTTCTCTGACTAGGAGGGTTTAGTACTGACTTACAAAGCTTAACACCCTCACCCCCTTTCTTCTTAACAGTAAAAGAAAACATGGGGAAAATTGGCAATACAGTATACTACAGTTCAATCTTTCCAAGGTATAAAAGTATTTCTTCACTAATTTGTGCACACTTAAACATATTATATTTAATTAGGATTAACCATTTTTTTTAATTGCAGGTGATTCATGGGGAAAAAGTCACTTAGTCCTGAATGCATTCATGCATAATGACATTAAAATATTAAACTAAAATAGGTTAAAAACTAGTGAACTTCATTCATACTTCATTGCACCTGGGAAAAATTAGCTTAGAAAGTGGATCATATATAGTAAAATCCTTTTGTTGGGGAAAATATGGTCCACATTTTCAAACAGGAGTGCCACTGCAAATGTATAATTTGTACACCCAATTATGCAAATTGAGTGCATAATAATCAGGCATGCTCATTTGCATATGCACTTTTGGGCTCTGTAATGTACTGCAATCACAGCAGTGATGTAGGTGACTTTCGTGTGAAATTGTTTATACATTTTTTTTCTATGTGTGCAAGTCTTTCTCACTGCGAAGAAACAAATATATATATATTTTTTAAAAGGAGGCCAGGCAATGCAAAAGATAAAATGGGGGAATATTTTTTTTTTAATTCACTAATTGTGGATCCCTCTAGTGTAGTGTCATGTCCATTCTCCCCACAGTCTACTAAACTGAGCACAGGACTGGGAGTTAGCCCCTAGTATGCTGTCACCTTGGTCTCGATTTGAAAACACTGCCCCTGAATTAGAATATATTAAAGTATATATATTAAAAATAATGGCATAGCTCATGATTACGGATTAACCTGTGTTCTTCCCCATCACCATCCATTCATGTCATTGGTGTCATGCTTTGCTGTTGAATCTAATTTACAGTTAGCTCTTGGGAATAGGGACCTGCCAGCTTTATGTATATGTGCATCTATGTACAAATTGTCTCTTTGCAGGAAAAATCCCTATATTGGTCCAGGAAACTCCATTAGCTTCCTCCACAGTCTTCATTAGTGTTTCTCTCCCTGCTTCCCCCAGCCCGCCCTTCATGGATGAGGCAGGGCAAAGCTGCAGGTCCCTCACAATCTCCAGAGGCCAGGCCCTCGACTCAGAGTGCTTGTGCTTCATGAACCTATCTTGATCTATCCCTGAGTGTGGCTTCAGTGGAGCCAGACTGACTGGCCTTCCTCTAATGGAGCAACCTCTGGGAGGTGGTCCTGGTTAAGAGTTAATACAGCCTCCAGATTCAACATCTAGTTCAGGGGCGGGGAGGGGTAATGGTGCACAGTTCAGCTCCCCTCAGTCTGGCAGTCACTAGCCCTGAAGAGAGCCACCCAGGCAGAAATGGAATGACAATAGATGTTCAGTCCACCTGTAAATAGGCTTCCACTTTTGTGAGCACAAATAACTGCAGATGTAATTTTGCTCTGGCAATTATTTGTACCCCTACTTTAGGTTCCTTGGACTTTAACTACCTTATTTGTAGGTGATGCCCCAGAGTATTTATGGGTATGATTTTTCAGAAGTGCTCAGCATCAGTCTAACTGCTGCAAAAGAAGTTAATGGCAAAATCCTTAATTTCAATGGGATCTGTTAGATGACCACTCAGCATATTTGCAAATCCCGCTTTAGATGCCCAACTGGCTTAAATGGTGTGTATAAATACATAGGACAGAAAAATTGGAGGCCTTCTCCTGATAATCCAGTCCTGACTGATTGTCAAAGGAAGTCTGTCAAAACCCCTGTTAGTGCCTGGGGTCCTTGCTAATACATAAACCATTAGATTAAGTACTAAACATAGTAGTCTGCTACCTTGTGCCATTACCACCTGTTTCTTGATCCACCTTAAATGATACAATCTTTGGGACAGGGCCCATCTTTCCATTCTATATGTGTATACTACCTAACACAATGGGGCCCTAATCTTTGACGGTGGCCTCTAGAACATACAATATAATATAAATAATATCCCATGAGAATGGGAAAGAACTCAAGTGTTCTTGGTTCCCAGTTCTGAACTCAGTTTTCTTAACTGTTTGATGTCTTAGGGCTCTGTCTACAGTGTGGAAATTTCCTAAAAATTATCTGCCATTAATTCAGCAGTTCACCAGTGTTAGCAATGGTGGAAGCACGAGAGGAGACAAACTGATGATTGCTAATATTTCAGTCACTGGGTCAAGTAGATAGGGCCCAAGGGGAAGTCTCCCTTTCATTTAATTCAGGTGACATTGTATTAACTACCACAAGTAACAGGCAGTGGGATTTCCTATTTTTCAGTAGAAGCTGAGAATGTGTTTGAGCATTAGGTGGCAGTGCTAGCATGCTGTAATCATCTGGAACAGATGCTAAATGAAGAAAGAGAGAGACTAAAAATGTCAAAGGTACTATATATCTGAAGGCTAAGTTTGTGCTATGTTCCTAAATTAAGTGGGAGCTGCATGAGTGGTGGTAAAAAAACAAATAAACATAAAGCCAACCCAGAACATACCATGCACACACACATTTTGATCTATTTGACTTACTTGTATTAAAGGAATCACAGTATATAACCAGAAACCTTCACTGACAAGTGAGATGAACCAAAAAGGAAGCCCGCAGAGACAGTAATGTTATCTCTGATTTAATCTCTTCAGCTTTTCAATATTTACTGAAATGTGCCGCTGCAGAACACACTTAGTGCACAGTTTAGCTCCTGGCTACCATTATTTTTGACTGTTCAAGACGTTTAAGATTAATTAAAAGTTGTACTATATAACAATACATATCACTTTGTGACAGACAGCCCTCTGACTGGATTTTAATGAAAGCTCTCCCTGTTCATGAGCAAAGCTGGTCAAATTAATTGCAAGTAATAATTGTAGTGTACTCGGACTTTAAAAAAATCAAATTATTCACAAATGTTTTCATTCGTAAGCCAGCTGTCGAGATTGTCTAATAACGTTCTGCAAATAACATGCTATGCATTTTTTTCTTCATTGAATGAATTTTGCAAATACACTTTTCATGATTCCAGCTCTTCTCTTGCCACTTCCAGATTATTGGAGTGTGAGAAGAAAAGGTGGAGTGGGGAGGAGTGAAGAGGAGGAGTGGACTATTCAGGGCCGGCTCCAGGCACCAGCCTGGCAAGCAGGTGCTTGGGACAGCCACTCCGGAGGGGGGCGGCACGTCCAGCTATCTGGCGGCAATTCGGCGGACGGTCCCTCACTCCCACTCGGAGCAAAGGACCTCCCGCCGAATTGCCGCCACAGAGCGTGATCATGATCGCGGCTTTTTTTTTTTGGCTGCTTGGGGCGGCCCAAACCCTGGAGGCGGCCCTGGGACTATTGATGCATGTTTGTAAATCTGTGTGCTATTTTCAGGGCTCTGTTAAGGAGAAGTAGCCATGCACTTTGTTTGAAGATGAAGAAATTAAGATGAAGAAAAACAAACATTGTTACCTGTGCTGAAAATGCCACCTTAAATGACTAGAAATGCAACAATTTTACAACTGTACTTCGTTTTTCACTATTAATACTGTTTGTTTTATTCTCTGCATTTCATGCTGCATGGATGGAGATATTAGGCTGGCCAGTCTTGTGTTTCCCTTGCATTAATTCAAAACTGTTGTGTTTGGGTTCAAATCCTCCGCCAGAAAGTATTTAATTGAAAATTTAAAAAGTAACTGAACAAAACATTCCTATTCAAATGAAGTCACGTAAGAATCCTTTTAACCAACTCTAAATTTCAGTATTTGACAAGATCCTGCCTCAAGTTTGTTTCTTCCTTGGTAAGAATTTGTGGTATTTACCTGGCTGATTCCAAAGACCTGGGTTGATTACCTTTAAAGCACCAATTGTTTAAAGAAAGATTTTTGTCATGTAAAAGGTCTGACTTTTCCCTCAGGCAGCTAATCAGTATTGCAGTTCTTCTAAAAACTGTTGCTTTTCTGATTTGATTTAACCAAAATGCATCCAGGACCACACAGATAGTGTTCACACCCAAGCCTATTGATATCAACTTAGCTGCATCAGTTAAGCAAACAAACAACTTGGTATGCCGCTCGGCTATTGTTAATAGGAATTTTAAAATCACTCATTACAAATATGGACCTACAATTAATTTCAAAACTGACCGGTGATTTTCAGTGCCTCAGTTTTGAGTTCCCAACTTGACACCTGAAAGAAGCCTGTTCTTCAGAGAGTGTGCAGCACATGCCCTTTTAATATGTCTGAGCTGGGCACTCAAAATATTAAGTCTGATGATTTCAGCCCATGTATTTATTCTGAGAATATATTTTGTGAATGTTATAAAATACAGATCAATGATACTTTGATGGTAATAAATATGTAGGTGTTACTTTAAAACAAGCATCTATTAAAAAATGATTTGTGTATGTATGAGTTTGTCTGGACAATACTGTTTTGTCTAATTATTTTTGATTGTTTATCGCAGCGCTCCTAAAGACTCTAAGCACGCTAATTATGTAGGAGATATTCCTTGCACCAAAGAGTTTACAGTCTAAATATTAATACTTACCTTTTTTATAGCACCTTTTGGATTAAAAAAAAATCAGTGCAACTCAGGCCAGTTACACTGGTTAAGGACTGCCAGTTTAGCTATAATAGTTTAGCTAGACTGACAAACACTCTTAGCATAGACACAGCTTCTACAGACAAAAAAGGGTTTTTCTTGATATAACTTTTGCCATTTCCCTGAATTAAATAAGCTATGCTGCCCAAAGCAATTTTTTTTAGATGGTATAACTGCATCTACACTAGAGGTTTGGGGTTTTTTTTGGTATAGAAATGTGATAAAAAATCACACCCCACCAGCTATTATCATACTGGCAAAAATTTCTAGTGTAGACCTGGCATCAGGCTTCTAAGTCACTTAGTTGCTTTTGAAAATGTTGCCCCTCATCTGTAAATCTCAAGGAGCTTCACAAAGGAGGTAAGTATTGTCCATTTTACAGATGGGTAAATCGAGGCACATAGGGATGAAGTCACTTGCCTGAAGTCACCCAGCAGGCCCGTGGAAGAGCTGGCAATTGAACCCAGTTCAGTTAGACAAGATAGATATATTTTCAGAAGAAAGGAAGTATTATCTCCGTTTTATGATGCAGAACTAAGATACAGAGAGAGTATGAGGGTAAAAGTCACAAAGGGACTTGGGCATTGCAACTCTGAGCTTCATAGCATCTAACGTTTAGGCACCTAGAAAATCACAGGAACATCACTGCGATCCACAAAGCCGAGTTAGGTGCCTAGGAACCCTATACAATGAATGGGGGGAGACAGGCATCTAGGTCCAGGTTGCAGAGAGGCACCTAGCTCTGCTTAATGATCCACAAATCCTGCTGCCTGGAATCTGGCGACTTAAGCACTTCTTGTGGGGCTGCATTAGCTGTTCCACACAAGCAGTGGCTAGAGGTGGTGCTGCCAATCTTATAACTTGTAGTCCAGTAGTTAGAGCACTTGGCAGGGCTACAGCGATACAGGTTCAATCCCCCCATCTGCCAGAGGAGGAGAGAGGATTTGAGCAGGGGTCTCCTACTTCTCTAAATAGTGCTTCAATTATGAACATATGGGGTATTCTGACATGGGGGTTCCCTTCAACCTCTCCCATTGAAGCTGTTGCACTCTGGATAAATAATGATAGAGTGATTGGAGCATGGTGATGATTGGACCCAAGTTCTTCCACCTCCTATATAGATGCTCTAACCACTGGACTACAGAGTCTTTTTTTCTGTTGATCTCTTCCACTGACTAGTTAAGTGGATACCTGGATAAATGGCACAGAGGCCTCCCAGCAGATTGGGCCCCTCATGTGGCTTACGCACTAAATATGCTTTATTTCCCTGCGAAGTCAATCACTCGGGCTTAGGTATAAGATCGGTATCTAGAGGCTTGCAGTGGCAGTGTGCATACCCTGAGGTAGGTACCAACGGAACTTTTACTCTGAAAATTTAGGCGCTGAGTGAGTTTAGAGTTTTAGTGGATTGCAGGGGAACCAAAGCTGGGACTTAGGCTTCTAGGTACCTTTGTCATCCTAAGGTCACCGAGTCTGTAGCAGAAGTAGGAATTTAACCCAATTAAACCAAGATCTAGTTTAGTTCCTTAACCTCAAGATTATTATCCCACTCTAGTTTGGGATTAGCTTGTGCTTTTTAGGCATATCCCAGAGTCAGGTGTGATGTAGGCTTTCTTCAAACCTCTCCAGAGCACTGAGGGGAGCATACTTGGGACAATATCTCTTTATGGGGTCCAGCTTGCTCCCCTTGCCGAATCTCACGCTCTCCCTTTTGTGCCACTGCACTCCTCCAGATCAGAGCTCTTCAAGGCAGGGATGTACCTAGCCCATAGGGCCGGCTCCAGGCACCAGCTTAACAAGCAGGTGCTTGGGGCGGCCAAGGGAGAGGGGCGGCACCTGCGGCAATTCGGGGACGGCAGGTCCCTCACTCCCTCTAGGAGCGAAGCACCTGCCGCTGAACTGCCGCTGATCGCAGTTTTTTTTTTTTTTTTTTTTTTTTGCTTGGGGCGGCAGAAATGCTGGAGCCGGCCCTGCTAGCCCAGTGTGGGCATTCCCTTCTCTCACATTATGCCCCCATGTTAGGGCCAGGCTTGTAAGTCCCTTGAAGCAGCGAGCACATTCCCTCCCTGTTTGGTACAGTGCTGAGTATACTGCGGAGGAGCAAATGTTTAATTGAAAAATCACTTAAGTTATTTGCACAGCCCCTCTGCTCAACCTTCAGGGACAGTTGGCCTAAATTTCCAAGCTTATTTGCTTTAGCTGAAGGTACTTACATCATGTTGAAAATCATGGCTCACTGAGTTGCTGAGGATATATAATGAGCCTCCTGTTTCATACATAATCTGGGTATCTATGAGGCAGCATGTGAAGCAGGAAGACAATGTGGGGAGGGCACCGTGTGGCCTATAAAATCCCAGCCACTCCGCATTCTAAACGGGGAAATTCCAGAGTAGGGAGCCTGTCGCTAAAATTGGTTCTGCTGACAAGCAGGCCCAAAAGCAGAGTCCAAAGTGCTGAGTACCCGCAACTCTAGTTAAAACCCATAGGGTGCGAGGATGTGTAGCATCTCTGAAAATCAGGTCCTTGTGATTCATTCCCCAAATCTCTGTTCTGTCCACCAGGAGGAACCTCCCACAAATGGGCAAGAACAGGAAGCTCCACATTGCATTGAAAGACTGAAACTTGTGGTAATATTTTGTTCCAACATACAGCAGACTGTAACTTCCATACTTAACCTTGGATTTTTTTTCTTGCTCTGTTTGTTTGTTATTTCTTCCTCTGTGGGGGTGAGCAGGATGTGGAATCTAGTAAAACACACTGAAAATTGGTTTGTATTAAAACTTCCTCTACTTAGGCAGTAAATGATCAGCACAGGATTCAATGTAGGACATAAATGGAATATTTGAGTGTAAGTGGAGTAGCATCCAGTATTCCTTTTTGGATTAGAGTTTATTTCCCAAATTTGTTTCTCCTAGGGTTACCATATTTAAAAAATAAAAAAAGAGGACACTCCATGGGGCCCTGGCCCTGCCCCTTTCCCACACGGCCCCGCCCAACTCCACCCCTTTCCCACCCCCACTCCGCCCATTCCCCCCCCCCTTCCCAAAGTCCCCGCCCTAACTCCGCCCCCTCCCCTGAGCGACCCGCATTCTCCTCCTCCCTCCCAGCCAAGCAAAAAGGGCTGCCTGAGTGCTACCGGCTTCATGGTTTGCTGGGCAGCCTCCAGACCCTGCGTCTCTGGCCAGCGCTTCCCCAGCGCAGCTGGAGCCCGGGAGGGGAAGCGCCCAGCCGGGGACTGCCCGGCAAACCGTGAAGCCGGTAGCGCTCGGGCTTTGGGCAGTCCCCATGCCGCCGGACTCTGCGCCCCTGGCCGGGCACCTCCCCTCCTGGGCTCCGGCTGCTGTGCTCCTCCCCTGACTCTTCGGTTCTGTTTAAGAGCCGAGCTGCCGAGTGTGACCGGCTTCGGGCAGCCCCCGTGCCTCTGGACCCTGCGCCCCCGGAGCCCGGGAGCGGAAGTGCCAGGCCGGCGGCTCAGGGTCCAGAGGCATGGGGGCTCGGGCAGCTTGGCTTGGCTCTTAAACAGAGCCGAAGACTCAGGGGAGGAATACAGCAGCTGTGGGAGGGGAAGTGCCCAGCCGGCGGTATTTTTCCCGGACATGTTCGGCTTTTTGGCAATTCCCCCCAGACGGGGGGTTGATTACCAAAAAGCCGGACATGTCCGGGAAAAACCGGACATATGGTAACCCTAGTTTCTCCAAACATAAATCTTTTCAATGAAGTAGTCTAGCTGCTTGACAGCAAAACACAAACCCTTTCAAGGCTGCAAGCTGTTTTTAAAGTTGTGGTTCACTCATCAGCTATGCACTGACACTGATTTTTTACCAGACCTTGATGCCTGTTCTATGTAATTCAGTTAAAATTTCAGAGTAACTGGAGAGAATGCTGGTTAATAGGGTGTGTGGAATGTCCCACACTCTTGAATCCAGTGAAGTTTTTAATTTGCACATGATCTAAAGATGATATAAACTATTGGAATTAGTGATGCAGTCTTCACCTCTTGTTGTGTTTAGATAGGGCAGGTCACACATGGTTCCTATAGAAATGTTTTTCCTGTTGGTCGTTACTGAAGTTAGTTCCAGATGCACATACTTGTTGTGTAGGCATCTGCTATGTTGTTGTTAGTTCGCAAAGAAGCAGAAAGACTTGTGGATCAGTGAGGCTCACCCAGTTGTTTGATTCAGTTTGCATATGTTAGCTTCTATGTGTGCAGATGCTTATGTCAACTTCCCAATCTTTTGAGGTCTCATTCTCATTTTTGGAGGTTGGCAAAGGGCCTAACAAATGCTCTTCCTTCTGAGGTCCCATAGACTTTTCCATGGCCTCCCACCCACTGACCCACAGTCCCCTGATCTTGGAGACATTCCTGAGCTCTACAGTCTCTCAGCTATGTCTGGAGTTTGTTTAGCCATAAAAATCTGAAGCACAATTTATAAGCCCTTCAGTATAGATAGATATGAATTAAATGATCCCTAATCAGGGAGGGGACCTGCATGGAATAATAATACTGGTTTAATGTTAGTGTTGTGTATGGAAGAATCATAAAACACCAAGCTGGATTGCCTTAAGAAAATGGTTAATTTTTATTAAACAAAGACAATTTTAAGGAGTAACAGAAATCAAAACCAGCAATCAAACTCTTTCTCAGAAATTGCCCTTCAGCAGAACTGTTGTCCAAATGTCACGTTTCTCTTTTGCCTAGGTTTACCTCCAATACATTTCTTAAATACAGGGGCAGATTAGAACATTATTTGCAACAGTGTATCACCTTTTTGCCTTTCCTAGGTTCTTTTTGTCAATAAAAACACAAGAACTTCACTGGATGCTGTATTAGATGAATGTGTGAAGCATACACATTTCTTCCTAAATACATGATCATAAGTACCTAAACAGAAAGCAGAAATAAAATTTCAACTTGATCAAGAGCCAAATTTTCAAGTATGGTCACAAAAGGTGCAAATACTTCAATGAGTAGGCAGGCAGGCACAAATTGACTGTGGCTGGTTTGAGCCCACAACTGGCTGTTGGGTGCACATAATTTTTTTCAGGTATTCAATTTTCAAAAATTTGGCCCAGAATATATATTTAGGAAGTTTGGTTTTGGCTACAGCCCTTGCAATAGTTGAGGTCAATTGGATCGCCGTTACTAACAATCTCTAGCTTTGTATATCTGGGTTGGAAATAGGTTGTTCCCAGTGGAAGCAACTTTGGAAATTGTTTTCCCCTCTAATCCAACACCCAGAACTTGTTGAACTTTATAGAATGGCTGCAAAGCCCAGGATCTATCCTCTCAGACTTCTGCCTCAGGAAGTGGGGAAGAGTAGATTACGAATATTGTTGGGACGAATCTATTTCTTCTGCTATTGCTCAATGTATTGGCATACACCATAATTTTTTTTTTTTTAATTCTCTGATAGTCAGTGCCTCAGTGTTTTGTGTGCCTCGTGTGCTGCTCGATTTTCAGAAAGGCTGAGCACCACAACTCCCGTTACTCAACATTGTGGAAATCAGGCCCTGGGTGGCTCAAATACAGCCTCTAATAATGAAGACACCCAGTATTACTGGATACTTGAAAATGTGACTCATGGTTTCCTTTTTAAATATATTCAGGGGCAAATCATGTAATATTTATAAATTAAGTGAGAAAGTATAATAATAGCTCCATTCAAGTTTCTAGCTTAAAGAAGCAAAAATGTTATTAAATGAAGATGTCAGATATTTTTGGTGTTACAAACTTTAGGCCATCTCCATTAAAAAAGAAGGGCACATGTGAATGGAAGATATAAAGCAAACCTTTCTTTTTTAATCTAATATTTTACACTTTTGGTGAAGGGAACTGGGAAATATGCTATAAGGCCACCCTATACTAATGGCCACGAACTGAAACTATGAAAACTTGTCAGTTGTCACCTGAGGAAACTTTAATAGCATCTTCTAGAAATGATGGTCCGAAACATTTTATTTTGGAGCAATATTTTTGCCAACATATCTGAATTTCTTAACTACCTTTTTCTTTCTTTTTTATAGAAATAGGGAAAAAGAAATGCTGTCTGAGATGCCAGGAGGCACAGCCCAGAGGAAGGGGGTGCAAAGGTGGTTTTAAGCAACTTTTGAGACTCCTAACGTAGATTAGAGCAGCCCCCAGTCTGCTCTAATTTGTAGCAGGCTTCTAATGGCTGCTTATGGGCTGCTCTACAGTTTGGAGCAATCCAGACTTCATAGTGGTGTGTGCTATATAGACTCCTGCTGTCCCTGGGCTAACCCTGACATGCAGCCTTGCAGCAGGGTTCTTGTGACATACTTACAATTGTGGTCACATGCTGAGGGAGTGGGGAATACAATCCATCTCTTGATCTCCAAGTGGAGAACATGGCAGTAGGTTAAGTCTGTAGGAGGTTCTTTCTTTTCATAGACATCATACAAAATATGTTGGGTCAAATCCTGTAGTGTAGTTTATATACTGGTGACACTCCCATTAACTTCAGTGGGAATCTCACCTGAATAACAGCTACAGGATTTAGCCCTGTATTTATAAACCATACCTAGACTCTGAAATAGTTTTCCAAGTTAAGTGACATAGAAGCCCCGCTGCTGGAGTTAAGGCTAGACAAAGCCATAGGGACCGTTCTATAGGGAACACTCCTGTATAGGCAGACAGCAAGATGAACGGATGATCTAATAGTCTTTTTCTAAGATGAACGGATGATCTAATAGTCTTTTTCTACCTCCAAGTTCAATGAGTCATTTGTTATTTTAAAATAATAATATATATATATATGACTATTTTACCCTAGAGCAGGGGTGGGCAAACTTTTTGGCCCAAGGGCCACATCAGGGAATAGAAATTGTATGGTGAGCCGTGAATGCTCACAAAATTGGAGTTGGGGTACGAGAGGGGTTGTGGGTTCTGGGGTGGGGCTGGGGATGAGGAGTTTGGGGTGCAGGAGATCTGGGATGGGACCAGAGGGCAGGAGGGGGATCAGGGCTGAGGCAGGGGTGCAGGTTCCAGCTGGGGGTGCAGGCTCTGGGGTGGGGTTAGGGATGAGAGGTTTGGGGTGCAGGAGGGTGATCCAGGCTGGGATCGAGGGGTTTGGTGAGTGGGAGGGGGATCAGGGCTGGGGCAGGGGGTTGGGACATGGAGAGACGCTCAGGGGGGTGCAGGCTCCAAGCGGCGCTTACCTCAAGCGGCTCCTGGAAGCAGTGGCATGTCCCTTCTCTGGCTCCTATGCGGAGGCATGGCCAGGCGGCTCTGCACGCTGCTCCATTCTCAGGCACCACCCCTGCAGCTCCCATTGGAGCGCATAGGAGCCGGAGCAGGGCCGTTTTTGTGGCAGCACTTTACACTGCAGCACAAGAGAGGTTCCAGAGTAGCCTTGGGACCTTTTACTCCTTGAGATTCATAGATTCATAGATTCATAGATTATAGGACTGGAAGGGACCTCGAGAGGTCATCGAGTCCAGTCCCCTGCCCGCATGGCAGGACCAAATACTGTCTAGACCATCCCTGATAGACATTTATCTAACCTACTCTTAAATATCTCCAGAGACGGAGATTCCACAACCTCCCTAGGCAATTTGTTCCAGTGTTTAACCACCCTGACAGTTAGGAACTTTTTCCTAATGTCCAACCTAGACCTCCCTTGCTGCAGTTTAAACCCATTGTTCCTGGTTCTATCCTTAGAGGCTAAGGTGAACAAGTTCTCTCCCTCCTCCTCATGACACCCTTTTAGATACCTGAAAACTGCTATCATGTCCCCTCTCAGTCTTCTCTTTTCCAAACTAAACAAACCCAGTTCTTTCAGCCTTCCTTCATAGGTCATGTTCTCAAGACCTTTAATCATTCTTGTTGCTCTTCTTTGGACCCTTTCCAATTTCTCGACATCTTTTTTAAAATGCGGTGCCCAGAACTGGACACAATACTCCAGCTGAGGCCTAACCAGAGCAGAGTAGAGCGGAAGAATGACTTCTCGTGTCTTGCTCACAACACACCTGTTAATGCATCCCAGAATCATGTTTGCTTTTTTTGCAACAGCATCACACTGTTGACTCATATTTAGCTTGTGGTCCACTATAACCCCTAGATCCCTTTCTGCCGTACTCCTTCCTAGACAGTCTTTTCCCATTCTGTATGTGTGAAATTGATTTTTCCTTCCTAAGTGGAGCACTTTGCATTTGTCTTTATTAAACTTCATCCTGTTTAACACAGACCATTTCTCCAATTTGTCCAGATCATTTTGAATTATGACCCTGTCCTCCAAAGTAGTTGCAATCCCTCCCAGTTTGGTATCATCCGCAAACTTAATAAGCGTACTTTCTATGCCAATATCTAAGTCGTTGATGAAGATATTGAACAGAGCCGGTCCCAAAACAGACCCCTGCGGAACCCCACTCGTTACGCCTTTCCAGCAGGATTGGGAACCATTAATAACAACTCTCTGAGTACGGTTATCCAGCCAGTTATGCACCCACCTTATAGTAGCCCCATCTAATTTGTATTTGCCTAGTTTATCGATAAGAATATCATGCGAGACCGTATCAAATGCCTTACTAAAGTCTAGGTATACCACATCCACCGCTTCACCCTTATCCACAAGGCTCGTTATCCTATCAAAGAAAGCTATCAGATTAGTTTGACATGATTTGTTCTTCACAAATCCATGCTGGCTGTTCCCTATCACCTTACCACCTTCCAAGTGTTTGCAGATGATTTCCTTAATTACTTGCTCCATTATCTTCCCTGGCACAGAAGTTAAACTAACTGGTCTGTAGTTACCTGGGTTGTTTTTATTTCCCTTTTTATAGATGGGCACTATATTTGCCCTTTTCCAGTCTTCTGGAATCTCTCCCGTCTCCCATGACTTTCCAAAGATAATAGCTAGAGGCTCAGATACCTCCTCTATTAGCTCCTTGAGTATTCTAGGATGCATTTCATCAGGCCCGGGTGACTTGCAGGCATCTAACTTTTCTAAGTGATTTTTAACTTGTTCTTTTTTTATTTTATCCGCTAAACCTACCCCCTTCCCATTAGCATTCACTATGTTAGGCATTCCTTCAGACTTCTCGGTGAAGACCGAAACAAAGAAGTCATTAAGCATCTCTGCCATTTCCAAGTTTCCTGTTACTGTTTCTCCCTCTTCACTAAGCAGTGGACCTACCCTGTCTTTGGTCTTCCTCTTGCTTCTAATGTATTGATAAAAAGTCTTCTTGTTTCCTTTTATTCCCGTAGCTAGTTTGAGCTCATTTTGTGCCTTTGCCTTTCTAATCTTGCCCCTGCATTCCTGTGTTGTTTGCCTATATTCATCCTTTGTAATCTGTCCTAGTTTCCATTTTTTATATGACTCCTTTTTATTTTTTAGATCGTGCAAGATCTCGTGGTTAAGCCAAGGTGGTCTTTTGCCACATTTTCTATCTTTCCTAACCAGCGGAATAGCTTGCTTTTGGGCCCTTAATAGTGTCCCTTTGAAAAACTGCCAACTCTCCTCAGTTGTTTTTCCCCTCAGTCTTGATTCCCATGGGACTTTACCCATCAGCTCTCTGAGCTTCCCAAAATCTGCCTTCCTGAAATCCATTGTCTCTATTTTGCTGTTCTCCCTTCTACCCTTCCTTAGAATTGCAAACTCTATGATTTCATGATCACTTTCACCCAGGCTGCCTTCTACTTTCACATTCTCAACGAGTTCCTCCCTATTTGTTAAAATCAAGTCTAGAACAGCTTCCCCCCTAGTAGCTTTTTCAACCTTCTGAAATAAAAAGTTGTCCCCAATGCAGTCCAAGAATTTGTTGGATAGTCTGTGCCCCGCTGTGTTATTCTCCCAACATATATCCGGATAGTTGAAGTCCCCCATCACCACCAAATCTTGGGCTTTGGATGATTTTGTTAGTTGCTTGAAAAAAGCCTCATCCACTTCTTCCACCTGGTTAGGTGGCCTGTAGTAGACTCCTAGCAGGACATCTCCCTTGTTTTTTGCCCCTTTAAGCCTAACCCAGAGACTCTCAACACTTCCGTCTCCTATGTCCATCTCTACCTCAGTCCAAGTGTGTACATTTTTAATATATAAGGCAACACCTCCTCCCTTTTTCCCCTGTCTATCCTTCCTGAGCAAGCTGTACCCATCCACACCAACATTCCAATCATGTGTATTATCCCACCAAGTTTCAGTGATGCCAACAATGTCATAGTTGTATTTATTTATTAGCACTTCCAGTTCTTCCTGCTTATTCCCCATACTTCTCGCATTTGTATATACGCATCTAAGATACTGGTTTGATCTTTCCTCCCGGTTTTGTCCTGACTCTCCTTTCTCTCTGCCAATATAGCCCACACTCCCTCTCGTTTCCGACCCATCTCCCCGGTCTCCATGTTCCCCACTTACCTGTGGGCTTTGCTCACCTGTCCCCGTCGAACCTAGTTTAAAGCCCTCCTCACTAGGTTAGCCAGAGATGGTATAGTTTTGTCATAGGAATGAGAAGTTTGGGCTCTAGGTAGGTATTAATATCTCCAGCACTCTAGATCACTAGAGCAATGCTGGCCACATCTGTCATCCTGGCTGGAAGATGATGTTACATGTGGTCTCATGGGCGGCAGGCATTCAGATTGAAGGATGAAGAAGGGGATTGTGGTAGGTCCCAGAATGAAGGCAAAAGAAGATTCCCCCATGGGATCCTAACCTGACTGGCATTTGATTTGGGTCAGGCCTATCTGTAGGCCTGGCCTTATAAAATGAAAGGCTCCAACATGCCAGAGATGATGTGTCATGAGTTGCCTCTTCTGATTTTACTGCTGTAAGGGGAAATCATGTGGTGTCTTTCCACCCCTCTGGTCCCACTGCCAGGACGGCTGGAGTATGCAGTGAGTGGTCTCCCCTTTGTCCCTGTGAATGCAGGGAGAGATTATTACCTTAGTCTATTGGACCAAGTCTGTGCAGTGCCTCATGCAGTTACTTGCACTGTGTTTGTAAGACTGGCCCTGCATTATCTCCCTCAGGACTTCTGCTTCCTGTTACCATCAAGAATACTGGGTTGGACCCTGCCTTTCTTCTTATATTTTATCACCCAGATGCAGAGCAGTGGCAATTAAATATAGCTAACAGGTGATACTGTATCCATCATAATTTAATGAGTATAAGGCTTGGGAATCTCTGCCACTGATAGCTTCAACTCATCTGCAGTAAATAACAAATCATTTTCTTGTGTGGTATCAGCTTCTGCTCCTGAACTCCAGAATGCGAAACATCACCCAATTCAGAGAGAACATTAAGGGAAACGAGGGAGTACTTAGGGAAACTAAGTGTTAAACAGAACCATCCGTCTGAGGTGGAGCACTTGAGAGCTGGGTATTTGGTATCTCAATCATGCCTGGTTTATGGCTAGCAATCCTTGAATTTGTGTGACAGCAGCCCAATGCCTTTCAGTAGATTACATCATAAATAACCCAAGCGTGAAGTGGTCAGAGAATCCAGATGAGAGAAAGCAAAAGATATGTAGAAACAAATGTGGGGTGGTGTAGTTTGATTTTTTTTTTAAATTATTAAGAGAAGAGGGGATGCTGGGAATGGGTCACGGAGCTTACGCAAACAGGCACATTCCTGTGATTTTACTCCCACAATCTCTCCAGGTCAGACTTTTTCTCTCTCTGTTGAAAGAAAGGAGAAAAAAAAAAGAAAGAAAGAAAAAAAAAAAAAAAGAACCCACACAGAAATCAATCCATCAAATGTCATTACAGATTTATTAAGCCTGATGTAGAAAGACTTTTAACAGTAACATCTTCAGAAAGCATAAAAAGAGCACTTCTGTTCAGTCTTGTGCTTTGAAAATCTAAATATATTTTTATCATATAAATAATTCTTTTCATGTTTTAAGTGCATCTGTTTTTTTTTCCCTTTTCAAATTTCCATTTTACAATTGGCCAAAACTGAAGTCTGCATTGACTGAAATGAAGCCATTTGCAAAGCTAATGATGTTGTGAAGCATGTCTATGGTGAACCATATCAGCTAGATTTCAGAAAGGTAGTTCAATGAGTGCAGCATTAAAATGAGGGACAGCCTCCAGCAAAATCATAATTGAACACACCCAAGTCCTTAATGTCTGTAGTTCGGTTTCCTGATGCAAATTACGATAACGTTTCAGCTGTGAACAGTTGCTTTCCAATAACTGCAGTGAGAAAGAGACATTTTCTGCCACAAAGGAAAGAATTACCATGTTTAAAAATGTAAATAATATATGTATAGAAACCTTTTTTATGGAAATGAGGCATTCAGGATTATATGAACGGGTTTGGGATTTTTTTTCTTTTAAACACAACAGATAAAGATGCATCATCTATGATTTGGGACTTTAATTACAGTTCTAAAACTGGAGTGATTTTATTTGCAGTGATAAAAAATTATATCATTGGTGAAAGATTTCAATGCTGCAAAATCATACACAGAAATACATCTTAAGTGTACCAGTACACAGCCATTTTTTTGTAAATCAAACAAGGCCTTAGATAAACAGGTTTGACCTGATTTAAATTTAATGAGATACATAAGACCTTGATTGTTAATAATTGGTTTTGGGGACACCAAAACAATAAAAGCAGTAATCTCCTCTAGTATAAATTATATGAATTTATTTAGTAATCAACCAAAGAAAAAATGCCATTAACATTTTCAATTTGTTATTTAGTTTAAGTTAGTGATAATAGACAAATAATTTGAAGCAAAATTGCCACCTTTGAGAACCTTGGATTTGAGAAAGACAGAGAAATATTGGGAAGATGCAGATCTGTGATGAATCTTTTTGACCACTAGGTGGTACAATCCTCCTAGGAGAAAGGATTTCTTTTTATTTTATTCATTTTTTTTTCATTGTAAGGACCATTCATAATCATCAAAACCAAGTGAAACATGGTTTTGATTAAAACAGCCTGTTGGCTCAATAATCTTAGTAATTTTAAAAACATCCTTAATGTGGAAGAAGAACACTGGAATGTCAGAAATGGCCTTGGGGCCCATTATAACAGCAACAAAATAAATAAGGAGGAGAAATGAGAGGTCATGAAAACAAAATTAAGCTAATGTTTCAAATTTTGACAATTATGAATTGTTCCTCTAAGAAGACATTTTTTAAAGCAAAAAATTCAGGCACTATTAGATACAATACAAAGGGAATAATTGTACATGTATGGGACTAGGCATGCCTTAAAAGCAAAATTTGGACTTAGATTTTTTCCCCCTCCCCTATAGCCAGCAATTGGGCAGGTCTCATGCAAACACAGACTTGGGTCTCATAGTTCCTCTGTAAACTCAACTCTAACTCCTTTATAAACCATAAAAAGATGACGACCAAGGAAAACAAAACCAAAAAAAATTACAAGCATATTTTTGATTAAAAAAATTATCCCCCGGAATGGACCAGTTTTGTAGGAAACAGAAACAAGCAAATATAACAAAATCTGTGTTCATAACATGGCAATATAGTTAATATATACAAATATGTACAGTATAAAAATGCATCAAAGGCTTAACTTTCCATCCAACCAAGCTGCTGTGCACAATGAGAAGCAGCTTGATGTGCCCCCCTCCCCCTTCCCCCTGCCCTAAGTATACAGGCAATATATTCTGTACAGCATGCACTTGTTACAAAATGAGTGCATAAGCACCGAAACATTCTACAGATAAAGTCACTGTGATTTCTCTTTGAAAGGAGTCCTGTTTGCTTTGTTAATATAAAAAAGTGTTTACTTTTCTTCTTGCGATTTGTAGTATATACATTGTTTTTTGTCTGACCGAAGAGAAGTGAGCTTTTGATAACGCATTTTAACCTTTAAAACAAAATTCTAGAACTAACCCTTATGGTCAAGAATGTAACCTGAAGATGCTGCCAATAGCAAACTTATTAAATACCACAAGCGTTTGTTCAGAGCCAGAAATAGCTGACTGTCAAATTTACTGGGGTGGCCAACTGTGCTCCATTATTTTAAATAGGGATGGATATTTATGATTCATGCTGACATATTCAAGACATTAGGAAAAAAACAAAGGATAGGATTAATAAGTGATGGCTATGCACTCGACAAAAAGGTATATTGTACCAGAGATATATGACAGTTAGGTACCCTGAGCCAAATAAAAACTGTTTAGCTTGTTAGCTTTTGCAACCTGTATTGCACATTCCAGCATTTGCTGCATTATAAAGCCAAAATACTGCATTGTATGCCCTGAAGATTCCTGCTGTTTTTGCTCAGTGCAAATAGTGCACAGCTGTTACTTCAGCCACAGAATGCTTGCATGCTTTTTATATATATGCATATTGTACTTATATGCATATATATCTAGATATCCGTCGACATCTACATAGCTATCTTTATCTATCTGCTTATATCTACATACATACAGAGAGATATGTAATTCCTGAATGTTACATGGACCATTTAGTACGTGAAAACCTTACCATACAAATCTTTCACATTTGAGACATAATTGCATGGCTCTTTAAGTTCTGTAAATACAACTCCTCACTTGGGGCTGATACCCAACTGTGGATTTGTATTTCAAGATAAATCAGTCAACCACCTTGCCATGAATTTGTATTTTTGCACAATTTTTTGTTTGTTTTTAAAAGTAAAACATTGGTCATTTTCCCACCACCTCATCTGGAATGTTTAAGAAAAGATATTATCTGTACTAACAAAAAAAAAAAAAAAAAAAAAAGGGGAAGGGGGATGGGGGTAAGAGGCCTGCACAGGTAGATAATCTAACTCAAGTAGAAGCAAGTGCGACCTGCTAGGATTAGTATTTAATCTGCTTTATCCAACAGGGCATTTTACAAAGGCTTGAAGACATTTCACCAGCCAAGAATGAAGATGAGCTGGAAGTTGGAGTTTATTATTCTTGGTAAGTCCGATGGAACAGCTATGTCACTTTTTAAAATACTCTCAGAAGAAAATACTATACAGACACTTGGTACAAAAAGCAGCTTCACCTTAGGCTTTGTCTATACTTAAAAGTTTTGCCAGCATAGTTAAAACAGCAAAAAAACAAAACAAACTCTAGTGTAGATGCAGTTATACCAGTATAAAAGTACTTATACCAAGATAGTTTATTCCAGGTAAGCGAAGCAAAATAAGCTAGTCTCATATAGCTATTTTTACCCTACGGCTTTTACTGGTATAACTATGTAATGAAAAAAATCATATTAATAAACGACATAGTTATGCCAGTAAAACTTTTTAAGTGAAAACCACACCTTAGATGCCATCTGACATGGGCTGGGGACTGCATTTGCTGAAGGTGTTTTAAACGCCATTTAGTACGTTCAGAAAACAAGCTTAGAAACAGTGGAGCTGCATTCTGATCTTCTGCCCTTGTAAATCTGGAGTAACTGTATTGATTTCCGAGAAGTTACTCTGGATTTGTACTAATGTAAATGAGTTCAGAATCTGCCCCATAATTTTAAAAGTTGGTTGAAATATGGCTTGGTCTTGTCTACCATGGCTGGCTGAAATTTGTTGAAACCAAATCAGACTGAGCTGATTCTAAACAATATTTGAACCTAAGTTCTCAGCCCAATGGATATAGGGCCTCTCTCTGGGATTTTATAATTGTTGCACATTAATTCACACTGATTGTACTAATTTTGATTGATCCTATTTAAAAGAAGAAAACCCAACCAAACAAAACAACCCAAAGCCTTCTTTCCCCACTGAAGAGGATTAGAGTAATGACAAAATCCTAAATTGGGTGTGCATGAATGAGATCAAATATTACAGGAAATAAAAAATATCCGGAAGAGTTTATTTATGGAGTTATTCCTTTAAAGGCCTGATCCAGTGCCCATCAAAATGAATGTAAGGACTCCTATTGATGCCAAGTGATGTTGGGGCATGCCCTTAGTTGATGGAATGTAAACTGAAAAATCTACCTTAAAGTGCATGTTTTTTTTCATGGTTTAGATACTTCATGCGTCTCAAAATCCAGCAATTTTACTCTCTCTTTTTTTCTGCAAAACAAACAAGGACTCAGGACAATATTTGCCTGAGTTTACAGATTTCATTTTCTGTCTAAAATATTTCAGAGACATTATTGAAGAACTAAGAGCACTAAGGAAAATAAATTAGCATGTTAGTCTCTTGCTATACTTTTTCAACAGAAAATAATTAGCATTTGTTTTGAAAATAAACTATGGCAAATTATGGGGAAAATTCTGACCGATAAAGATACTTATCATGAAAGCTATGCCCACTGAGACAGAATCTCACTGCATTTACTATGGCTTTCTTCAAAACCCACAGAGAATCTAATTTACAGGTCCTCTGCAATAAGAAGCACAGAGAACTGAGGTCAGTGGGTCAGGGTTACATATTTACGTGAGTGCGTAGCATCAGACAGTCTCAGAAATAATATGTAAGGTTATATGTAGGGCCATTGCAGGTATAGGGGCACATGCTAGTAGTACTTTTTCAACATATAAATTTACCTGTTTAGGAGGTGGCTATGTCAATTTCCCTGCAAGGTGACTGATGGCCTTTAAACCCTATTGTAATTGTGTTGTATTGATTTGGAATCTGTGATTAATATTGTCTTTATTGAGGGAGTTTTAAATATAAATTGCATCATTCATCTGTTGGTGAAGGCAAAAGACAAATGCTACCAAGGTCTATTTATACTGGGCACAACTGCGTCCTTTGCAGTGAACTTTGCAGGAGGAGGCAGGGTGGCATGTGGGGGATAAGGAGGCAGGGATCTTTCTTCACCCCAACCTTCCTCCATGCTGCTGGGTAGGGCTGCGTCTTGAGCTGGTTGGGAAAATTTGACAAAAATGGTACTGACATTTTTCATTCCCCAGCTCCATTTTCTCACCAAGTGTAATTGCAACATAGCATTCCAGTTTGTGCTCCTACTCTGACTGGTGCACTAAAACACTGGCCAGTCAGGCGGTGCTCAGCACCTGGCAGAATTGAGCCCTCGGTAACTAACAACAACAGGTGAACCCTGCATAAGCCAAATTCCCTCTGAGCTGTGCCCAGCTCCCACTTATGCACTGCCTCAGGCCCCAGGCCTCGTAGGGCCTTTTCTTCAGCCTCACAAGGCTCTGCAGACCTCACCCTGCTTTCTTCCAAAGCCACCACTCTCCTAAGCCTTATTTCTTAATGCAAATTAGAAAATGAACCTTTGGTATAAATGGCCTCGTTTATATGCCAATAAATATGGCACTTTATTTATTATTGTAGTTTATTAAAAATGATTGGGGGGGTGGGAAGAACACTAGAAAATAATCCTTCCTTATAAATGTATGAGAGTTGACCCAATAACTTGTAAAAACTCCTTGGGACTTCACCCTTTACTGTGTTAATATATAATTATTGATTTTTAAAATGACTTCTTATATCCTCTATGATCGCTAAAGGAGCCAGTGAGGTCAGTCTTGTAACTACTTTTACAAGTAGGTAATAAAAATCCTTATGAAGTTGCATTGACAAGTAATTACTGGATATGTTAGCTGATTTTCAAAGTTTTTTTTTTTTTTTTTTTGTAAATTGTAATTGAACTAATGATAGCCACTTTTAAAAGCTAGATATCCTCCCCTCCACTCCCACACAACCCCCTGATGCCTGGACAATTAGGGCCTTATTTACAAAATTGCTGAGCACTTTCAATTCTCATATTTTAGGCTCTAAGTAGTTGCTAATTCTACACACCCCTTTAAAAATCATTTAAAAAAAAGGTGAAATGGCTTATTTTGACATGTACAGTAGCAGAAAGGGGGCCATGGTTTCTAAATAAATCTTGCAAAGCTGTACAGAAGAGGAACAATTCTTACTACTTTATTGCAATGCAAAAGCATAAGCAGCTTGGATATGTGGTGTACCAATATGCCACTTGTTAATAAGCAGAGACATGAATCATAAATATTCGGCTGTTTGATCACCAGGTTTTTAATTAATGTTTTGATGATCTCCAATAAGAATAACAGTCAGAACGATAGATATTGAGTAGATGCGACAGAGAAAAGATGCAATGATTTTCTGTGTTACTTGATTTATATGACAGATAAACTATCAACTCATCCTGCTTCAGACACAGAAAGAGAGAGAGAGATGTATATTTTCTTTTTTTATATATCTTCTTATAAAAAAAAAAATCGTCCCTTAATTCAAAAGTGTATTTAAAATGTTCCCAAAGGACAGTGGTGCAGGCAAAATAATCAAGGTTTAGAATGGTGTAATAAAGGTTTGAGGCCAGATTCTAAATGAAGTAGCTGTTCCAGCGCTTGACTATGCAGTACCTAGTTTTCTTGAATAAATCAGGCTCTGTTCTCTAGGCTGGTATCGATCCTTTACTTGTGTTCTTTGGGCCAGAGCTTCTTCTGGTGTAAACTGGCATAGTTCAGCTAAAGTTAAGGGAGCGATGCAGATTTACCCTTGCTGAGAATCTGGTCCAACAGATCTAGCCCTGTGACATCATCAAGCTCTTGCAAACTTGCAAAGAGGAACAATGGCGCTACTCTTGCAAACTCGCTCCCCACCCCAGTAGCCCCCATAGGCATTTTTAAAATCTTTTCATACACGCAGCAACCTGTTATTTACCAAATAAATAAATGAAATAAATAAAACAAAGAGAGAGTGCACCCTGTAAAAAAGACCTTCCACTAGAGAAAGCGGTAACTTTTCATCTCTGTTTGCACTCACTGGTCCCAACGTGATTGTGTGTCAGCATAATTCATATTAGAGTGCATGTTCTATTACCCAATTGCTACAAATGCCTCATTTTACATGTCTCTCTGCTGAAGGAGAAGGTCTGCTTGAGGGAAGGAGGGTAGTCCAGGCATGACAGATTGTAGAGACAGAGTTTCCTCTTGAAGAAATGAACCCATATCTTCATGGTTAATCTCACTAACAGGGTGTCAGAATCTGGTCTGTGAATAAAGAGAGAACCAAAGGGCCCTACAGCCCAAAATATTGAGGCTTGATTCCCCAAGTATCTCCTCAACCCCCACTGACTTGGATGGAATGGAGGGGGCTTAGTGACTCAGTACTTTACAGAATCGGGCCCGCTGTGCTGTTAAAAATAATAAAAGGCAGCAAAAATGTTGCACCTATAGAGCCTGCTTCCATTGAAATCAATGGCAAAATGTTCACCGGCTTCAGTGTAGAGCAGGATTAGGCCTGTCAGAAGTCAACAGGAGTTTTGCCAATTGAGTGCAGTGGGAACAGGATCAGGCCCCAGCCCCTAGTATTTGCTAATGTATTTTATGTCACAAAATGGATTTATTTCTTTATTAAGAAAGAGAAAAATTCTTGGTGCTGGAAATATCCATGTTTCCCCCAAGTGGAATTTGATAGTAGTGCTGGACTCACACTGCAGGAACCGCCCCCCTTCCCCCCACTACGTAACTTCATTTAATAATCCTGATTTGGACAGTGCAATTTAACAGCTTCAGAGGAAACCCAATGCTAATGCATTGATTTCACTTTAATAGAATTTTGTTGTCAATGGACAGGGCTTGGCACAGTGCAGGCTTCAATCTTAACCCATCTGAAGTCTCTGTTCATTTCCAGTTGAGCTCCGTTCATTTCCAGTTGAATAGGTTAAGCAAAGACAGACCTCACTGTTCTCAATTCACTTTATGATCCTCCCATCATAAAAAATAATATCAGCACCTTGCTTTTCATGTCAGGACTACATTTGAGCTGCTATTCCCTATGCCCATGAGTAAATCCCGTAAAAGCCGCCCCGTTGTACTGTCGCTATTTTTCCTTGTGGATGATTGATTGATGGATGAGTGCTGACACTTCAATGAAGCTATTTCGACTGCCATCTCAATCCGATGATGTGAGGGGTATATTTTCTGTCCATGCCTCATTACTTCAGAATGACATTCCTGGAACTTCATTTACTTTTTCCCTCCTTCCCTCAAGCGCCATATTTTTCCCCATCTAGGTTATGCATGCCATAAAAAAAGCAATTTGCTATTATATGTGGCATAAGGGCAACACGTTTCCTAGGAAGTAAATAACAAGGACCCCCCCACCCCCGATGTTGAGTTTAGGGATCATGTCAAAATTTCCCAAACAATTCCAACATAGCCCACCCTGCATTGGAAATAAGGAATATAATAAATATATTTAGATTCATTTTGCCATGGCTGAATTTTTATTTTATCCTTGATCATCTAAATAAAATAATTAAAAAGCAAAGCCCCAAACCCTGGAGTTTGAAAAAGATCCACATCTCAATTTTCTGCCGAGCGTACTTTAAATCTTTCATCTATAACTGAGTAGCAGTTTACATCTTGATCCAGACTTATTTGTCCGTTGAGAATAAGGAAATTCATTCTTTAAATGCAGTGATGAATTTATCTGTAATAGGTTGCATTAGTTGTACAGCAATTGCTCAGCTAGAGTAAACAGAGCGGCGCCTGACGAGCTTGATTTTCCATACAGTGCACTAGGTAATGTGAGGTTTGTAATATTAAAACATCCTGGAAGCTTTTCTGAGTTGACTCAGAACCCGATTTTAATCTGTGTAATACAGTATTCCCGTTAATAATAACGTATAATTAAGACATCCGTTAAAAATCCATAACGTTAATTTAATGGAGAAAATCTAATACAGTTCTATTGGAATTTTTACGTTAAATTAACTTTAACGGGCTTTTAATGGATGTCTTAATTAGATCTCATTATTATCATGAATATTCCACAAATTAAAATTGGGACCTCGAAGTTTTAATGAAAAAAGTTACAGGAACAAATTTTAAATTGAAGCCCTCCCCTCCTACCCTACTGGGTTGCAGCTGATGTTAAAAGTAAGCTGTGCTTTGTGTAGTAATAGACAAGCCCAATAGACAGTATGAAGGCCAGATTCTGATCTCATTTGCAATAGCATAAATCCAAAGTAACCCCATTGACAGTAATGGAGATGAATTTGGTTCTTATTATATATATATATAAATATATATATATAATATATATATAATAATGCTCAATGATCTAACAATAGTGCTTTTGTTTAAAAATCACTCCATTGCATATGTCTTGTCATATGCAGTAATGGAGACTTAAAAAAAAATATATATCTGAGGAATAAAACAAACTGAAAATAATCCATTTTAAACAAATCTTTGGCAGCAACTTGGTTAAGCATAATTATTTGAACAACTTGCACAGAAGATTAACATTGTTCAGAGTTTTTTTGGCTCAGAATCTGTTTTAACTTAATAATTCTTCTACTTACTGTGATGTATTGATCCCTAGTGCAATGACTGGATTGAGCAACCCAGGTGCAACAGTAATAGCTGCACTGAATAGAAACATTTCCTTTAGACAAACTATCCCAAAGGGGTTATAAATAGGAAATGGACATTACCATGAAAAGCAAAGCTTCCAGTGTGACGGCATCTTGTGTAGCACACTTGGACATTAAACTATGAAGAAGTATACTTTTTTTTTTCCTGTCAAGTGTTACAAATTGATGAAATAAGTACATCAGTGTTCTCAGTCATTATCTTACTTCAGTGGCACTTTGTTTTAGTGACAGCAAAAAGGGACAGTGGAGACTAGACAGCCCCAGTGCAGTTTATCAATGAAAATCTAATATCGTCCATAAGCAGGGGAGTGGAAATCAATACTTCATTACCAAATTGTTAGTGAGGATGAAGAAGAATAGCTGGAGTGTTTTTGGCAGTCTTCTCGGTCCGGGTTGTCGGGAGTTCAATGTCAGGAGTGGAGTGACGCGTGGAGACGGGCTCAGTGCAGGAAGCCTGGGCTGGAGAGCTGGAACTAAGGCATTTGTCCTGTAATCAGAATAATAATATATATGTATATATTATTGTACTTAAAATCATGAATCTAGGTTTTATCAAATACATATGTTTCTCAATAATTTCCCAGCTTCAGTTTCTGTGACACCCCAGAACAATTCAGAGGCTCTCAGAAGCCAGAGATTGACCAAAAAGAAAAAAGGAAAATTAAATCCATTTGTGCCTTGGGATAAGTGTCTGTAGCTGCACATGAAGTCGAGTTGTTGCAGCTGCTTATGCCATATCTGAATCTAGCCCACCAAGTCCACCACGCTGCATGTCCCAAACATATACTAGGTTTACCGTTCTCTAGCAATGAGCATTACCTGTTCAGTACAAGGAACCTTGTATTATTCTGATCAAAGGGATGTTGTAAGATCCTGGCTGAATGGATATTTTGGTATCTATCCATGTTGCCTCTAAACTTGGAGGCCACCATCATGCTATTTCTGGTCATTCCTGGAAATAATGTTCCCTTCCCACAACCCAGCTCTCTGCTACTAAATCTGTGGCTCTTCCATGAAAATCTCTGCTACTGAACATGCTAAGTTTGTGATGTGACTTCTAGATAGGGATAGAGAGTTACTTTTACCTAATTTTAAGTTGTGGGTTTTAAAGTTTAATTCAAATTTGAGTGCTTTTTGGCTTACGTCCTGGGAGCAAGAGACTGAGAAAAACATCAGACAAAAAACATACAGTGGAAAAATAAGGTGAAAAATGGAACAGAGACTTAAACAGAGTGAAATCCAATACAGAAAGAAGGTGGGAAAAGGATCAGCAAGGGACAGAGAGAGAAATGTGTTTATGAAAAAAATACAGACTAGTCAAGGCCCATGTACTCTGCAGCAAGCAGGATGAAATTATGGGGAACTGTCCCTCAATCTGGCTCAGCAGACTGCAGAACCAATGGTAGTTTCATTTAAATTAAAAATAATGTGAGCTTTTTCAATAAATTCAATATGAAAATGAAAACTACCAACAGTAGAGTAGGTTCCATGTTATTTATTTTGATAATTCAGTTTGATTTACAACCTCCCCATGTTTTCAGAAGGACGCAGAGTTTTGCATTGACCATGCACAACTGCAATGGAGAAGATGGTAGGAGAGAAGCTGGAGATTGCCGCAGACAGTGGGGAGGGCACCCAAGCTTTCAGCACCCAAGAATGCACGACAGGCAGTCAGATGGTGGGGTAAGTACAGTAGCTGGATATTTCCACTAAAATGGTAAATGCCATGGTTAATGATGACATTTTAAAATGTTGTCTTTAGATTTCAGAGTCAACACTCCACTGAGATGAATGGGGTGATTCACACCTTGCAGGGCTGATGCTTGAGGTGGCTTTCTGACTAAAGGACAATACTGCCTCACTTTACGCCTGCTTCACATTTTTGGGGTTTTCTTCACAGACAAGACGGCTAGAAACATAATTCTTTAAAAATGAAAGCTTTGGGTACGGTTACACTATAAGTGCTACAATGGCACAGCTGCGGTGCTGTAGCTATGGTGTAGCATTGTAGTGTAGACACTTTTTGCGGTAATGGAAGGGGTCTTTCCATCGCTGCAGTAAATCCACCCCCTACAGGCAATAGCTAGGTTGACAGAAGAATTCTTTTTTCAGCCTAGTGGTTTCTACAGTGGGGCTTAGGTTGGCTTAACTGCATCTCACAAGGGTGTGAATTTTTCATACTCCAGAGCAACATCGCTAGTTTTAGATATAGACCAGGCCTTAGATTCTGCAGTAAGGAAGAAGTGGATTCTGTGGCAAATTTTATAGTTGCAGAATCACTGCACACAAAGGATCCTGAGTATATACGCTGCACATAGACTGCACCAACCTGTGCATCAAGCTTTTGGAGGGAGTTTTCTAAACCTAACCCAGAATGAAACACACCTGTAGCACTCTACTTAAGCCTTTTGTTAGGGCTGTGTTCAGGATGCCTACATACCCCATAGAAGCTGAGAAGGCAGTCTTTGGATTGGTCCCATACTGGCCAATGTGGGGGGCATGCTTCCAGAGAATATTGCTTTCAATGCAGGCTGGGGCAGGACTTTGGGAATTTAGTCAGTTTTGTCTGAATCCCCATGCAGGGCAGATGTGATGAATAAAGGTAATTGTTTACGTATTTCAATATCAAGTCTCAGAGAGAAACAGAGTGTCACTAGAGAGCTTGAGCATAATAGGTCGGTTTTCAAATGGTATTCGTTAGGAAAGCTATGTTGCTGCCTGGGCATTTATTTTAGAGTGGCTCAACTTTCAATATCCAGAAAGGTAAAGTGTATAACTTTAATTACGATCTAAAAATTCCTTTGGTGCTGTTCATTATGCTGGTCTTGTGCAGCATATGTGAAGCATTAGATGCAAAGACATTGAGACTTTGCTTTTATTTAACATTAATTATCAAGCCGTCAACAGATGTAAAAGTTATATCTATTTTAATGCAGATGTGTCAGGACTCAAAATTCCTTCCCATAAGCACCTTCCCACTCATACAGCAAACACCCTCCCTCTCATCATTTAAATCCCACCATAAAACTTCTGTGAAGCCTTTTGAAGAGCGGTTCTTTGGTGTGTCTGTAATTTGAGATTGGACAGCTAACCATTTGTCAACAGCTAAGGGGTGTGTGTGTGTGTGTGTGTGTGTGTGTGTGTGTGTGTGTAATCAGAACTGCTCAACTGTGCATCATAGGCCCTATACTGCCCTCAGTTCCATGCACAAGGCACTGCACTTTATCTGCCTTCTCTCTCATCCCAATCAAAAGTTATACAAATTGCACTGCAGTTTACATCCAGCTGGTATGATAGAATGTGTTGCCTATGCTTTTCACATCAAACCCTTTCCATGGGGATTTATATCAAAAATGGTTTGTCAGGACCTATGGAAGAACTATGGCCCTCCAGACCCAATAGGATGATGGCAGACTCATCTGTTTACCATTTTTCCTTACAGTTTCAGGCCTTTGTTAAAATAGTTTTATCAATTCTTTATCAGTTGGATAATAATAATAATAATAATAATAATAATAATAATATAATATATAATTAATTAAAATGATAATGCTTAGCTCTTATCAGGACCTGATCTGCCCATTGAAGTCCATGAAAAGACACTGACTTCCATGAGTTTTGGATCAGACCCATATAGTGATAAAACAGTTGGATATAAGATGCTAATTTGCAGCACTACAGAAAGACACAGGCAATTGCTATGGGGTTACCAAACGTTATTGCTAGATGTCATTTTTTACCTATTTTTGTTACACTTTTATGGCAGCAGAAAATCTGTTCCTTAAAGAGTAAATGTTCATGTGTACAATATCCAACTTGTAAGAAAGAAGAGATCTGGGTAAATTTTGCTTGATGTAAGACTCTTTTGACAACTAATGATAATATTTCAGACTCTAAATGCTGTCTGGTTATCCATAATTATAACTGAAGGTATGTCAATCTAAATAATATGCTACTTTAAATTATTGATGCTTATTATACAAAGCATTTCCTCTAAGTTTTGTCTACATAGCAATAGTAAAGCCTAATAGCAGGAGTAGCCTTATGGAAGGGCATTTTCCAGCACACTACAGTTTCATAGAATGTATTTTAGTTTACAAAACAGAAATTGTTGTATGATCAGCAAAGATGGTTACGGGTTAAAAATAATTATTATTAATGCAATATTTTGTAATAATATTTTGCATTCATTTAAGGTATATTCCAATTCCCACTGAAATCAGTGCAGAGATTCTCAATGATTTCATTGAGATCAGAGCCATATTGCACTTCCTATAGTGCCTCTGAACTACATTACATACATGATGGAAGTGGCAATCAACTACTCCATAACACCCCAAGCAGAGTTTGAGGAGAGGTGAGATTTTGGTGAAGGATATCAGGGCAACTCACCACTGATTTTTAATCTCCATGCAGAGCAGACAGGGCCTTGGATATTAAATCTTTGTGACATCACACACACACGGGGCCTTGGATATTAAATCTTTGTGACCACACACACAGAATGGGAGATGCACTTGGCATCGTTTATTTTAAAAATTGTTTGCTGATCATGATATAACTATCAGAATGAGTGACTAGACAAAGGAGGAGAAATTTGTTCTACAGCCCAGAAGATATTGGAATGCTTCAGACTGTACGCAAAGGACACTGTGGGCAACAAACATGTGAGGGATTAAGGAAGTTGAGTTCTTGTTGATTGGGATTAAGGAAGCTCCATTTGGAAGATACTTGAAGGACATTAAAGTTGCATCCATTTGAGAAGAATCTTCCTAGAAAACACAGCTTTAAGAGGCTGAAGGATGGACAAAAGTCTGGAGGATTTCAATACCAAGATCATCACAATTATAGATCATGGTCAGATCCAGTTTGGAAATCACCATCTCTCTGTTAAAGTCAATGGAGTTATGCTAATTTACACTGGCTAAAGCAGCATTTCTCAAACTGGTATTTAGGTGCCTACATCCCATTAATATCCCTTTGTCTTTAATTTTCCCATCTGTAAAATGGGAATAGTAGTACTTCTATATGTCACAGGGTTGTGGTGAGGATAAATACGTAAAAGATTGTGAGGCACTCAGATATGACGGTGATGGGGCCCACAGAGAGATAGAAAAGTGAAATTTGAGGTAAATGTAGATTTCTTTGCTGATCTTCCCCTCTGACCAGGATGTGTGAGGACAGTGCACGGTGATAAGTTTTAACAAAGGGTATGTCTACACTGTGTGGAAAAACCCATGGTACCAAGTCTCAGAGCCTGGGTGCATTGACTTGGCTCACAGGGCTCGGGCTGTGGGTTTAAAAATACCAGTGTAGATGTTCAGCCTTGAGCTGGAGCTGGGGATCCGAGATCCTCCCTCCTCACCAGGTTCTAGAGCCAGGACTCCAGCCCAAGCAGGAACGTTTCCACTGCTATTTTTTGTCCCACAGCCTGAGCTCCACAAACCGCAGTCAACTGATCCAGAATCTGAGACTCAGTGCATCGTAAACATACCCTCAAATTATTAGAACAATATTCTCCCTCTTTCCTGTCACCCACACCTTGTTGCGAAAGGTTCTTCATAGTTTCAAGTTTGCTCACAATAGCTTAGAATGGAACACCACACAGATATTTCTCTGAAAAAGCAGACAGTGTCAGAGCTGTGAAAAAACTCTGGGAGTTTGCATCACAAAAATTTAGCATAAATATTTTTAAAAAGTTTTGTGAAACTTTGTAAGTTTGCACATAAGATGAAATTCTAGCTAATTTTCTTCTGATGATTTTCAAGTTTTCTGCAATGACAGCAACTGCTGCTATCACAGTAAAATATGAAAATAGACCGAGCCAATTATAACACCCCTGAAAATCAGCAGAAATTTTGTATTGAAAGGATTTGTTTAAGTTAAGAGAAAATGAGTTTGCCATGAAGTTTGTGAATTCCAGTCAGTTTAAATTGTTTGTTTCAGTATCTTTCTCACTTGCATCCGACGAAGTGGGTATTCACCCACGAAAGCTTATGCTCCAATATGTCTGTTAGTCTATAAGGTGCCACAGGACTCTTTGTCGCTTTTCTCAAAATGTTTCATTGTAACAGAATGAGAAGGTCTTTTCAAAACAAAAAACTCTTTCTTATGGGAAATACTTGCAAAACTACATTGTTGAGAAATTGCTATTTTACGGTTTTGGTTTTTGGCCTTTTGCAAATCCAGCCAAAAGCTGAAATTTGCAAGTTTCACTTTTGAAATGAAACTTTTCCCTCAGTTCTATGCGTAGTCCCCTCACACTGACTCCTATAGTTGGTATTCCCAGCCCATTCAAACTACTCAGTCAGGAAGTCAGCAGTGATTATTGACACAACGTATGTGCCAATTTATCACCCCTCTTGATCCTTGATTCTTTATGTGTGTGCTCAACTTCACACAGGCAAATGGTCCTGCTGAACTCAGATGTTTGCAGGATCAGAGCCTTAGGGTGGGAGTCACCAAGGTATCTAATTACCTAAATACCTTTGTGAATCCCACCCTGAAGAGTTTAAACAGGCATCTGGAAGACTTCTTAAATCACTCACCTTGCCTCTTCAGATTACATTCTGCAGGATGAACTAGTCAGCAGTGCAGGGGGATGACTACATTCATTAATGCAGAAAACACTACTTTTCTCTGTCTTTTGGAGAAAGCCTGTATATAGAAACCTCCCCACCTTAAAAAAATAGTCAGTGTGCTGGCTGGCTCTTGAGCAAATACAAGTTAAATCACCGACACTGTGTGCCAGAGCTGCACATACTTTTCCACTGCTGATTTATCTGCAAAATATACCACATGCCAGTTGCTTGAATTAGGATCATGGGGAGAAGGGAATCATTAGAGAATACGAGAAAGCCCAAAGCATAAAGAAAACTTCTCCTTTTGACTCCTCCTCACATGCCTGCTTTATTTCCTTTTCATGCGCTGACAGTGCTGATGAGACAATAGATGGTACAACCCCAAGCAATTGCTTTTTGAGTAATATCTTTAGGGACTGAAAACCTGACCATAATTTTTGGCTTCCAGGAAGGCCTAGTGACCCAGCATAATAATGTATTTGGTGATACTGGTGGGCATCAAGGCTAGTCAGGGTTGGCCATTTCATTCCCCGTATGTTTCCTTTGCTAACAAAGTGCCTTGAAAAGCCAGGTAAATTAGACTTGGAGAAAGGGACACTGCATCTTTGAGTAATGAGGCTGGGAAACAGGGAACACATTTTCCACTAGCTCATGTCTCACTGTATGGCATTCCGATTTCGTGACACTTCATAATAAATCATTGCTTATCACTCACATGGGAACATAACATGGCTCAAGTTAAGATTCGTTAGTGATTGTAAAGAAGAAACATGAATTGCTCTGTATCACGGCTTTTTTGATCATCTTTCTGTCCACAGCAGGCATTTTTTTATATCGTTATATTTACTGTAACTGTTGTTTAAAGCATAAATAAAAAGGAAGGAACGAGCAGAAAATATGAATAATGAAAATAAATTTATTTGTCTTATTTATGTGTTTATGTAAGCATTTGGCAATTACTTTGCACAGCAGTTTGTATCCAGTGTCATAGACTGCTGCACCAACAGAAGTTTTGGAAGCTGAAAAGGGCAGGTTTTTTTAAAAAAGCACTAAATGCCAATACATTCATCTCCTGGGGCTGGGGAAGAAGGTTCTAGCAGGCATATAAGCCAGTCTCTTGACTAGAGTTTGCATCATGGTGTCAGCCACAATGAAACGCGATGTTAAAGACAAAGAGGCTAATTCTCCCTTGCGCTCTGGCCCCTTTACGCTGCTCTGGCAGCATACAGAGGGCAGAAATTGTCCTTCTGGTATAAACCTGCTGGAGTGGCTTTATTATTTTTGGCTCCTCTCCTGGGTTAGGAGGCTTGCTGGGGGCAGGGCAGGAGTGGGAAGCCCATTCTCCGTTTCCCATGGCCCATTGGAAGCAAGGAGAAGCAGAACAGAATTTAAAGTAACTAGGATATTGGAAGTACAACAGTGGCTTAAAAGTACCTTTGCTTTATCCCCTCAGATTCTGCAAGCTCAGGGATGGAGAAATATAGACTAGAGGGCCAAATGGTCCAAATTCTATAAATATCCTCACTACAACAGAGCTGGTTGGAAAATGGGAAACAATTTTCACAAAAATGTAATAAAAAAATTTAGAGAGACAAAGTGGGTGAGGTAATACCTTTTATTGCTACACAGAGTTCTTCTTCAGGTCTCTCTAATATCTTGGAGCCAACTCAGCTACAACACAACAAACACAAAATATTTGTCTCTCTTTTTCACTCAAAATTTTCAATACTCAATTAAAAAAAAATTGGCGTAGATTTTGGGAAGGGCCTAGAACTCTGGGAAAGCACCAGAGTAATCAAATTAAGTAAATATTTACCACAACTATTTCTCTAGGTTATTTCCCTTTAAGTATGTCACTATTCACTCTGTGCAATTGGTCAGTTAAGCCACATGGTATTTTTATTACACCCTGATTGGAGGACTCCCAAAACCACAAAGAGCTTTCAATATGGTTGCCAGATATATAGGTGTGGATGCTCATGTGAATTAATACTTGCATGACTTCTTTCCACAAACATTCCCATGCACAAAAATTTGCTTACTATCTTTCTTTAATTCTAATTCTTTAATTTTAGTTAAGTGCATCTATGCAAATACTTTTAGCACCATTTGCCCAGACCTAATATTGATCCAATATCACACTAGACCCTGATTGTGTAAACACTTATACTTTGCTTTTATGAGTAGTTCGAAATGAAATCAAAGGGACCATTCACAGGAGTAAAGGTAAGCATTAGAGCTGGGAGGGAAATGGATTTTCCAGTTCGTGGGAAATTCCACAATTTCTGGGTGTTTTTTTTCCCCCATTCTGAAATGGAAGACAACAAAAAGATTTCCCATGAAACAAAATAATAAAAAACAACAACACATTGTTTCAGATCTATTGAAACATTTCAAAACATTTCAATCTGATTTTTTACCTTCAACTTTTTATTTTTTATTTTAAAACAATGCAGTTCTTTTCAAAAAGCCAATCTGAAACAAACAAACAAACAAAAAAAAATCAGACTGCTCGTCATGAAAATGTCAAAATAATGTTGTTATTATTAAAATGTTTTAGGTCATTTCTAAATGAAATTTCATCAAAACTGAGAATGTTTTTGAAATGTTTCAATGTGAATGAAAACAGCACTTTTTTTGTTAAAAAATAATTTCAGCAAAAATATTCCAACCAGCTCTAATAAGCATGTTCATAAGTGTGAGCAGGATCAGGGCCTTAATTTGATATTAAATATCATATAGTAGGGGATCTGAATCTCTCTTACTCACACAAGTAATCCCAGTGACCTGTGGGAATAGTTGCATGAATGAGGATTACACATGCGCGAAAGTGTTTGCAAATTCAGGCTCCTGATTCTTCAAATCTCGCTACCTGACATTCAATACAACCTACTTTTGGGGGTAATGCTTGAGACAGTTTTTGATTTCTGGTGCTCTTTCTTGGACTCAGTTTAGCTCCCTGTGCTCATGTTCTAGTTCTTCTGGGACTTTCTCCCTGTGTCGGGAAAGTCTTTTATTTTCATATATAGCAGATTTTATATAAGGACAGTTAAAAATATGAAATACATGCTACATTTCTAAAAAGAAATGGCTATTTTGCTCTCTAATCTGTTAGAGCACATGCTATATAATGGGCTATATATTACTTGAGCACCTGTTGCCACAAGCTAGTGGTCACTTGTACACAGAAAGATTTGATGTGCTAAGAAGAGATGTGCAGTTTTTCCAATGCATGGTGACATAAGGTCTAATCTGATCTCACTTACACTGGTGTAAACTCCAGTGTAGTCAACAGAGATACTCTTGATTTACTGGTTTAACTCAGAAGCAGACCCAAACAAATTCCTTGTAATTTTTGTAAGGGGTACTGTCTCTATCAGCATTCCTATTTTTTCCCCCATGGAACTGAAGATGCCATTAAAAAAGCATCGTATATTATCCCACTATCTCAAATTTTATCTTCAAGAAGATGAGGAATTACAGTAATTTTTATTTTCCTGCAAAAAATGGTTTAAGAACAATCATGTGTTGAGCCCGGGATCAGGCAAAGTACTGTCAAAATGTTAATTCCTTCACAAACCATGGCTGGTTTAAAAACAGATATTGAAACCGGGGAATAAATATTTGACAATGCTGTTAAGGCAACTTCGCTAACGATTTTTGAACAACCTCCAACTGAGGTCTAAATGCCTGCAATATCCATAAACAACTCTATACTGTCCAATTAGGGAGACAAAGACATAGAGTCCTGTCAGGAAGATTTGCATGGCTAAGTGTCTGAGATCAGAGAGACGATGAGGGATCGTTCGGAGTGATGGGGGATGCACAGAACGGATGACTATCATTACGATATTACAGAGACTTACACCTTCCCAATTACTGGCAGGATTCATTAATTACTGCTGCATTTCGCTAATAGAATCCTCTCTCTTTGCCTTATCGCTGCCTTCCCTCTGTCTACGTAAACCCACAACTCAGCAGTCGATCACCTATGAAAAATTACCCTGTGTAGCTTCTCGTGGCCTATTTAAAATGAAAAAGCAATTGAATAAGAAATAAAGAACAAAAAAATAAGGGTTATAATGCAGATGGTAGGAGCTACAGAAGCAGCATCATATGGGTTTAGCATTCTTTTTTTTTTTTGTCTGAACTGTTGGAGAAAAGTATCTGTGGCAGCTGCAGAGAGAACGCTTCATAGTGGGTTTAAAAGCACAATGAAAGCATTTTGCACAGACGCACGCACACACACAAACTATAGGCAGATTGCAAAGTGACAATTACTTAAGGCCTGCTAGGCTGAAGTTTCACAACTAAGATTGGTGAATATTACAGGGACTTGATGCCATTGCAATCGACTCAGCCCCATTAAAGATAATGGTGTGAGCATTTCCATGCTGTCATCATGTTACTATCAACAGCATTATCAGTATCAACTGCTTTTACAATTATGCACAATGGCTCTTCCCGCACAAAGATGTAGCAACCACCAAACTCGTTTTCTTTTTAAATACACTGAACAGAGCATAGATTTCAATCCTTCATCTGTTCACAGATGAAACAACATTTCCAAATCATCACTGATAGCATTTTTTCCCTTCCATTCTAAGGACGGCCAACTGTTCTCAGTGATTTCTATTACATTTCCTACCTATTATTTCATGTAATGGCATTCCTTAAATTTTAAATTAGCTTTGAAGAATAAAAATAATTGAATTCCTGCTGTTTTGTGTACATAGAGGGTGACAGGAGCTAATGTGATAATTTAAACTGTAAATGAGTCTTCACTTTGTGTTCATTAATTACAGCTAATTACTGAATTACAAACCTTCTTGGTTAGGCACTGTTATGTATTCATGTAGCATGTTGGATCTCCAGCTGGTAGAAAACTGTTTTATAGACTTACAAGCTGACACACCAAGCTACCACTGAAACAATTCAGCTTGAAAAATAAAGGAGGGTGTGTGTGTGTGTGTGTATCTGGGGGGGGGGTGTTGTAACTGCTACCGTTCTTTTGAATTAAATGAATGATGAGAAACAGTGCTTCAAAAGTGAACCTTAGGGAGAGAGGATCCAGTCCACATCATTATAACCATATATGCTATGGCGGGTAGCATATAATTAATGTGCGTGGAGTAAAGGGCCTGATTCTGCTCTTTTTTACACTAGTGTCACTTCATTGACTTAAACTGAGTTACTTCTGATTTACCCCAATGTAAATGCGATGAGGCTCAAGACTTCAAATATGGGCCAAATCTCCTAGCATAAATTCTTCAGCAAGGTTGTCTGCAATATAAAACTGAAGAGCCAGCAATGCGTTACCAAGAGCTCAAGAGCTATATTATGGTCCCTATGTAATGACATATTACATATCCATTGTACTGACTCAATATGATAGCATATCAGAAAACTATTGGGGTGACTTACTCAAGATGGTTTGGATGTGATGGTGTTGTCCAAAAAAAATGTTTAGCACATCCCATGTCTGCTGATGTTCCATATTAAAGGCAAATGCACTAACCAACTACCCTACCATGCAAAGCAGGTGAGCATGTGGGCAACAGAACACTGGGAATATCACAATGACGGAAACTGCCATACGAGCATCACAAGCTACAGTATGTGGTGTCTAGATACAGTACTGTGATAGGCAAATAACAATTAAGATAGGTAGACAGATGCCCATTTTCTTAGCACTAGCTTTTTTCACCTAGTTTTGGATACTCTAAACACACACATTCCCCCCCCTCCGCTCCCCAAATCTGTATTTACTGTGTAATGGGCCCATCAAATGGGTCATGGGCAGAGCACATGCACCATTTTAATCCAGCCCCTGCACATGTCTGAGAGAGAACGTCAGTAGTCTTTCCTGTGTAATCCCTGTACCACATGTCCCGTAGCAGCAGTAAACCAAAGACAAAAAATCTGTGCTTTACACTCAAAATATATCACAGAGGGGCAAGCCAGGAAAGTATTGTAACCCATGCCTGCGTGGTGTGGTGCTCTGTCCCGTTCTAGTGGCACCTAGCTCAGCTAGCGATTGATGAATCTGCTACAGCCTTGGCTTAGAGATCTGTGTCTTTTAGTTCATGCAACAAAGGTCGAACACTAAGCTGTAGAGATCCCAGGTTCGATCCCGCCCGCCGATGACTGGGGAGGCGGGGTCTGTCAGTGTTACAGTAGCGGGAAATATTTCTTTTCCCTCCGGACTTGCAAATAGCCAGGTCAAAGCTACTTTGTAGCACACTGGCTTGAGGAGACATAGATGGGCTTTGAACTCAGCTCCTGCCCAGTATGGTGCAATATCCTACAACAGGGCCAGAACAACTTTTAATGGCTGAGTAATGAACTACTAAAAGTAAAGTGGAAGCTCCTCAGCAGGTATAAAAATAAATACTAATACTTTGCGCTTGTGCAGTGCTGTTTGTCTAAAGAAAGGTGAAGTGACTTGTCCAAGTTCAATCAGCAAATCAGTGTCCGCCTCAGGAACACATCACTATGACCTTCCCAGTTCTCTTTCCTAGCCACTTTATCATGCTACTTCTTCTCTAATGATCATGTACACAAAAAACAAACTACTACAATAAAGAAACCAAAGATGATGTTGGCAGAAATTCCTCCCTCTTTGTGGATAATTGCTACCTCTTGTCCTATGATGACAATAACGTACATTAATGTACTATTAGCACCTTTCATTCCAGAGAGTGCTTTATACAGGAATTACTTTGCTCACCATCACTGAAATGCCACAATATCTCGAATAAACATGGTAACTCGCTTTTATTGTGTCACTGAAAAATGGTACCTCTATTAGCACAGAGCAGCTCAGCACCATACTGGGGCATTGGTTCAACAATGTGTCAGAGGGAAGAGTGCTATTCACTAGATCAGTGTTTCTCAAACTGGGGTCGCCGCTTGTGTAGGAAAAACCTCTTGCAGGCCAGGTCGGTTTGTTTACCTGCCCCGTCCGCAGGCTCGGACGATCGCAGTTCCCCGTGGCTGTGGTTTGCCGCTGCAGGCCAATGGGAGCTGCTGGAAGCGGCAGCCAGTAAGTCCCTTGGCCCGCGCCGCTTCCAGCAGCTCCCATTGGCCTGGAGCAGCAAGCCGGGGCCAGTGGGAGCCGTGATCGGCCAGACCTGCAGACAGGGCAGGTAAACAAACTGGCCCGGCCTACCAGGGGCTTTCCCTACACAAGCGACGACCCCAGTTTGAGAAACACTGGCCTAGCTGCCCTCATATGAAGTTGAGCAACTGGAGAGGAATGACTCTCTCTCTCTCTCTCTCTCTCTCTCTCTCCATGCATATATAAGGTTTAATAGACTAACACTGTATTTTATATAAATATATTTTAGGACATGCAATGGGTTTGTAATGGTGCACACTGGAATTACTAATTCTTGACATAGTGCTTTGGGAATGATGATGAAAAATATAGTACATACTTAAGTACCAACTTTGTGTAGCATCAGATGTAGCAAAATATGGAACCTTCTCATTGGTCATGTTTACAGTTTGTGAGAATACCTACTGGTATATACATGATTGTAGTTATGCTTAAGGGTCTGTCAGATATTTACTGGCCTTCAGAAGTCTAAACTCTACTCTGAAGGTGACTAATATAACTTTAACTCACCACTTACCTGAAACCAATTACATGATACATATAATTTGTTTTCTAGCTTAAGTACAGGGCTTACTCATACTGCTGGAGGTGCAAGAATTACGCATGAAATATGTCCTTAAATATGAGCGTTGCATCATCCATTTGTCATAGTGGCACCTTTTTTGGTAGTATGGATAAGGGAAGAAGCTGGGATGAATCGTACTGTATGTAGTTTGCATTAAATCTGCCCACTTGTGAACTACTCAGCTTCAGTTCTGTGGACTTGCTAGCATCCATCTTTGGGAGGAAAGCGGTAGAAAAACTTTTGAAATTTTACCTCTAAGAGCTGTTCCTTCAAGGATTCCCCCTCACCCCCTTTAGATTCCTGCAGGGGTTGTGGGGATGAAGGGGCTTAGGGTAGAACTGCACTTCTATTCAAAAAGGGTTGAGTCGCTTTCCGAGCATGATCCGCCAATCCGTAATCAAGGGTTAATTTCACAGCTCACTGCTTCATCTAGCATAATATCCATTCAGACTAATTAAATCTGTCTAATAATGTGAGTGTCTTTGTCTTTGTTCTTTCCATTCTTTGTTTTACACCCTTCACATCTCATCTCCAGAACTACACGCCATCACACTCTACTTGACAAGCAGAATCCATCCCTAAAATTAAAACATTCCTGACCTATCTGCGATGACAAGGCAAGCGAGCTTCACAGCGCTGCGGCCCATGAAGGGAGCTGACACATTTGTTTTTAATTTCAAAAGAGTAGAAAGTGAAGATCTGACCCCGTCAATCAGGCCTCGTGACAAGTTTAATCATTGCTGCCCCACAAAAATCACGGCTAAATAGGAATGCAAATAATGTATCACAGGGCTCTTATAAATGCTAATCAAGGAGAAGTAATCAACTGACAATTTCACTGATCTCCTTTCTGAAGGAGTCAGTCAACGCACTGTCTCTGGACCACAAAGAGAAGAAAAGACAAAAGGCATAGATGCCGTTTCCCAAAAAAAGTCCTTTTCAGGGTTTTTTTTTTTCTCTTAAAAAAAGAAAAAAGAAAAAAAAGAAAGCGAACTCACTCTTTTTGATCCTTCTCCAAACTTTAAAGCAAAGCTGTTTCTCAGGAACTTACACAGATACATGTCAAGTGTACTTTATTAACAGCACCCTACAAGTGTAAAGGAAGCTCACGGAAACTTCTACTAAAATAAAAATCATCATTTGTCTTTGTCATTAATCCATCTTCAAATTCTCTCACATCTTAAAGGATCCTGTCCTTGTCCCTGGGCAATGCATATAGCAATATTTGGAGTTTTAGAAGTAGAAAGCTAATAGTGGGGATCACAATGTTTTAACTTTCTGCTCCCTCCTCCCGCCAAAAAAAAACTCCTGCTTTGAACTTCTAGTAAAAAGGCTATCTTAAAATAGAACATTATTGCTGCCACGAAGTTCTAAATCAGAAGAGCCTTCTCGTTTATGAACATTTAAATATGGAACATAGGGTATATGCTTATGGCACACTTTCAAACAGAAACTCCACATAGCAGCAAATAGTGATCATTTGATTTCCTCCTTCCCCTCCACCTCTCCCCCTACCTCCGGGAGACAATACAGAAGAACCTGAGACAGTAGGATTGACAGGGTTTTCTGTGCTCTTCACTTTTTTTATTTGTATTGTGGTAGCTCCTAAAGGTACCATCAAGCATCAGAATCCCCTTGTGCTGGGCACTACTGTACACACTTATAACAAAAGGACACTCCCTGTCCTTAAGTTTAGAGCAGAGGAGAGCTAAGCAGTATACTGCAGTCTAGACAAACAGCGCGTGACAAGCTTCGGTGTCCAGGTCCGGCTCCAGCATTTCTGCCACCCCGAGAAAAAAAAAAAAAAAAAAGTTGCGATCACGATCGGTGGCAGCAATTGGGAAAAAAAAAAAGCTACAATCGGCGACGGCAGTTCGGCAGCAGGTCCTTCGCTCCTCGAGGGAGTGAGGGACCTGCCACCCCCAAATTGCCACAGGTGCCGCCCCTCTCCCTTGGCCGCCCCAAGCATCTGCTTGTTAAGCTGGTGCCTGCAGCCGGCCCTGCTGGTGTCTATCCTGCTTTGAAATGGGAGTAGCTCAAAGTGCACAAGAGAACTTTTAGTGCACAGCAGCACGGTCCACACAGACAGGGCATGACACGTTAGTGTGAGGTAGATATACAGCCCAGCATGTCGTGCACCAACTGTTCATCAAGACAATCCCAGAGTGTTGCCAGAAGTTGAGCTCTAAAGAATCAAGTTAAGTTGTCTAGAGGTTTTTGTTATTAAACTACTTTATTACATTGACACAATAGATCAAATGCAACAAGTATTTGAGGATACAACCAACACCTTCAGTAGAAACCAATATTAAAATTGCAGAGTGGCTAGAGCTGGGGGGATAGATTACCAGAGGGTTCTTTTTTGTTATTTTTCCATTTTTCCTTGATGCGGCAACCTATGGGAATTCTATAGAGAACAGAGACAGCAGCAGTCTAGTTTTTCCAATCCAGACCTTGCCAGTGTGTCTCATTCCTGCTTTGGGCAGCACCTCTCAATATCAAAGGATAGCTCAGTCTCTGCAGCCCATTCAGTCTGGTTTCTTTTGTTGAGGGCTACTGGTAAAGGGGATACTCGTCCACTATATTCAGACTGTCAAAGCCATTTTACAAAGGCCTCCAAACCACTATTGGATGGTAACAAGCTTTGGTAACTCCCACCTTAAAACGGATTTGAAGTTGTAACAGCAAGCACTGTAGTCCATGACGAGTTCCCTGAGCCATCTATCCTCTAAGCATGGAAGTCTATTAGACCTCAGTGAAAAAAGCTGGCGACCAAGAGAAAGGATGATTTCAACAGCAGGATTCTCTTTAAAGGAGGTGTTTGGAAGGTGCGAGTAGAAAACAAAAGTAGAAATTGAAAAACACTTTGCTGCTGTTGTGTCACTTAGCAACAAACCTTTCTCCTTCACAGCAGCATTGGCAGAGTGGAGTGACTAGTGAAACCTGGGGATAAACAGGGAATGTAGGAAGGAAAGAAAAATGAACTCATATACCAGCTGATTATACTAAGATTTCATTCTAATTTTAGATTCTTACATGGCAAGCTCTGTAGGGGTAACCTTGGTGCCCCCTATTGATTAGGGCTTCTGGGCACTACTGCAATGTAAATTATAAATACACTTTTTGGGGGAAAGCAAAAGTTTAGTATTATCTCCTAGAAGATGAGCCATTCTTTCCATTTCCATTGCCACTCCCCAGTCCCTTTCTAACACCTCGCTCTGAGATTCCCAGTCTCCCACCTGATCTCTCTCCCTTGGGTTGTTGGACCTTCTGCAGAAATAAGCCCCATTCTTCCAAGTTGGCTGGGTAGTTGATACTGCAGTGTGGCTCCGTCTAGCTCTACTACATGAGGGCTGAGCAGGAAGAAAAGAAGCTGTGTTTAGTTCCACTATGTGGAAGAGATGGCTGGGCCTTGCTTGAAAGCAATGTACTTGCTCTCTGTACCAGAAAGAGGAGCATCTATCAGGTCACCTTTGAACAGATGAACAGGGATAGAAATGAGGCTCTTGTCCATTAAACTAGATTACTCTCCTCCTTGCCCTCACATGGGGTGTCAGAGCCACTGTGCTGTGATTCAAAGTGGTAAAGATCTGAAGCTGGTCCCATCACACTGAAGGCCAAGAGACTTCTTAGAGGGTTGGTCATCATGGGGTGCAAGAGGACCCTACTCTCTATGGATTCAAGCTGTCATTAAGCTGATAGAGACTCTTTAACTTGGGAAGGAGTGAAACTGCAGGGACAGGTTTGAGAGTGTAAAGCCCTGCAAAGTATATGAAATACCACACAAATATAGCATCAGTATGTGCCAAATAAATAACATGCCTTACCCAACAGCCAGGCAGTGTTGCTTGTACAATTATAAATCATTCAAATGGGAAGGAAAAATCAGAATCCATCACTGTGGGCTTGTGTTCCTCTCTCTCTTGTTGCAATGACTAAAAGGATTTTTGCACGTGGAACTGTTTTAAATGCATTTATAGAGAGCTGGGCATGACCTAATGGTCTGAGCACATGATCAAGAACTCCTGAGTTTTATTTCCTCTACGGCCTTAGGAAAGTCACTTAGGCCAAAGTAGATACTATTCCAGTATGCCTTAATTTTTGGACGTACAAACGGCAGGCCCGATTTTTAGAGCTGCTAAACATGTACAGTACACATTGACTTTGGCTGGGGATCTTGACGCTTAATGCCTCCGAATATACTAGTACATAATTGGTGGCAAACAAATGTTAAAACTAAGCAGCTAATCAAATACACACTCTCCCGCTGTGCGTGCGCACACACACACACACACACACACACACACACACACAGAGGCACACACACATTCAAGTCTCCACAATGAATTCTAAATAAACCTTGCCCAAGAGAGAAGAATCCCTAGTTTCTACTACTGGAGTTTCATGTTAGCAGCTGCTAAGTAGCAAAGAAAGGTAACCCTGGTGATCAGGCCAGAGAACACGTCCAGGGCTTTTAAGTAGGTTTCCCTGGAGGAAAAAACAATAGGAAGCGGTTTGAGCAACCTAGCAGCGCAGTGCTGCCATCCTACTGCTGGCATTGTGAGAATTCAGGGAGTAAACTTCAGTGAAGCTTTTGCTGCCTAGTGTGGTGAGAAGAGGCCTAAAGAAAAATGGAGAAGGTGAATGGGATTTTGGAACAAATGGGACTCAATAGTATTGATTCGTAGCAGCATTCAGATATTCTGGCGATAGATGTGATAAAAATTCCAAGCCCATTTTTGATCAGTTCATATGGCGGATTGTTCTTGTAATGAATTTAGGCAGATAACCTGGCACACCACAACCACAGACCATATTTAGCCTTGTATTATAGTGTAAAGCAAGAAAGCAGAATTGGAAGCAAATTCTTTCTACTATTCAAATGATCACACTTGATATTCATTGTTAATGTCTGCCAGTCTCAATTCTTCCCCCAGTATGTATGCATAGCTCCCATTAAAGCCAATGGTGAATTACTGGGCTTGGGGTCATAAATGGCCCAGTAATTCACCATTGGTTTTAATGGGAGTTGTGCATACATACTGAGAGGAGAATTGAGATCGTCAGACTTTATATATATTCCACACTTGGTATTCATTGTTAAAGTCTTGCCGTTGCTTTGGAATATTTTGGTAGCCTATGCTAGGGACCAGCAGAGCTCCTTTACAATAGTGCCATCCTCTAGACACAATGATGACCAAAGAGAAATAAATATCAGAGCAAACCTTTTTGTAAATTTCAGCCTCTAAGAGACTGATTTAAGAGATGTAAATGGGACTTACGCAATTCATCACAGAACAGGGAGTCTAATTATATGTATCAAACTCTCTTCTTTACTCAGATATTTTAATGCCTAATGGGGAACAGTCAATTCTACTACAAAAAATAAATCCAGTATGGTCCATAAGCCCACATGAAAAAAATAATTATAAATATTCTAAGGTTATATGAAATATACATACATATGTGTATGTTACAATTTATGAAAGATATGTGACAAATAAAATATAAAATATGGCATGACTCACTATAGTTATTGCATCATATAATTTTCAAATGTCATAGGAATTGGGCAATTTTGTACTATTTTTACAAATGTACTTATAAAACCTAATATTGAGAGGAATGGTCTTGTAGCTAAGGTACTGAAATGGTGAGATTCAGGAGATCTGGGGTGAAATACTGGCACCTTCGAAGTCAATGGGAGTATTGCTTCTGACTTCAGTAGGGACAGGATTTCACCCCTGAGTTCTATTCCCAATTCTGTTACAGACTTTGTGAGTGACCCTACCAAATCACTTAATCTGTCTGTGCCTCAGATCCCTGACTGAAAAATGGGGAGACTACTACTTTTATCCATCCTTTGTCTGTCTCATCTATTTAGACTGTAAAGTTTCTGGGCAGGGACCGTCTCCTATAATGAGTCTGTACAGCACCTAGCACAATGAAGCCTGATCTTAATTTTTGGCCACTAAGTGCTACTGTAATATATATGTATAAATGAAGATATTTTCCATAGGACAATATAGGAGATCCTTTATGGAAAGGATCCTTTGTGGCTGTCTTACTCTAATCTTTAATTCAGAAAAAATAAATCAACAGTGAAGAATTCAACCCCCTATTGACCTCTTGAAAATCAATAATTTTAAATCGATTCACCATGAAAAGCTACTCCTAAAAAAAAGTTTGAGAGTTGCCTATAGGAGATTTCAAAAGAGAGTAAAATGGAGGAATGTTATATTATCCTGAAATAAAAATAAATTAGGAAAAAGCAAATGTGGTGAAAAATAATCTCTACACTTTCAAAAACCATATACAGCAAATGTTTTTCATTATTTTTCTGTCATACTGAACTTTAAAAGTTACAAATTTATCTACAACGTCTGGAGTCACTCTTCAAAAAGGTCTGCCTTGTGTCATTCAATCGCTACTGAATTCCATGGTACCTGGCAGTGAATGATTTTAGTGAAGACTTCAAAGATCATGTTTTTTCAATAAGTAACATATTTCCTTCTATCAAACTCCAAAGGTAACTGATCAATCTAGTCTGTATAGATTTAAATCAGAAATCGTCCATGATAACAGTGTGTCATAAACCAATACTCCTTTATCAACATGATACACCGAAAGCAATGCCTCAATCTTTTTGTTGTTGTTTTTACTTAAGCTGATTAGAAAGTTAGTCCTGTAGTTGATTAAGTTCTGCAGAAATTGGGCTTGTGATGAATCATTAAACAAAGACATTTTTTTCCACAGCAATAAAGCCTCAAATGATTAATTAAGGGCACAATGCCAAAACAAGTGTCTTTGTTTAAAACGCAGTGGACAAGACAGGCTTGGGAAAGTTGATGTCTTAAGTAGACGCCACAACATGTTTTTAATTATGTTCAGGAAGAAGAACAAGAATGGGAATTGCCAACTGTTTGGAAAGATAATTTTTTTTTGAAGAAAGATTAGAATAAAAAAAACCAAACAGAGCATTATTGATTTAACACAAATGCCATTTGTTGGGCCTTTTGTAATTTCCTTATTAGTGTCATCATTCTGGAGTTCATATGCTCCCTTCTGTTATAGCATTTGGCACACATTCAGCTCCCAGCAATATGATACAGTAAACATGCAGTGACTGCTCATATTAAAATGTTTTATTTGTTGTAACTGTACCAATGATCACGCAGTACAAGTCCTAAATTATCCCAACCATTTCACAAGCTAATTTGAAAGGAAGTAGCAAGTGACCGTCTTTGCAAAACAGACACACACAGGCTGAGAAGTGCAGAGCCAGTGCTGTCAGTTGGAAACAAAACAAAAAGTTCATGCAACATCAGTTCTCCACAGCTTCTTGTCAATTGCGTTCAGACTGTTCAAATAGAAGACATAAGCTTGAATCAAGAGCTTGCAGTATGACAGATTTTTGTACTGACACCCATTTTCATGTGTTGCTCCATGTTTATGGTGCAATATACCCTCACCCCCTGAGTCTGTTTGGGAACTCAACTTTTATAAAGTTCTCCATTCTGTGTAAGCCGTAGAAGTGGCTACCTCAAGCCTGTTCTGAAATCCCAAAACACAAATGTAAGAAGTGATTTTGTTTGCTTCAGTATTTGAGTGTGAATTTAAGATGCTCCAAAGGGGCCTGATTTTTAGAGGACAAATACTCAGAACTTTCTGAAAAGGAGACGCTCCCAAAGATAAACTAAATCAAATAACCAGAGTCTGAACAACAGGGATTTAGAGTTCTATAGCACCTTTCATCCCACAAGATGCCAAAGAGCTTTGGAAATTCTGGGCCTTAAAACCTGCAAACGCTTGTTCCTGCAGCTGCCTTTCTCCTTTATGTGTGCAACTGCTGCCACTGTGCTTGCAAATGGCCAATTAAACAGGGGGGGAAGCGATAGTTGCCATGCTAAAAGTGCTGGGCATAATTTCTTTTCCCCACTGACTGATGTCAAATGTGGCAGAGGCTTTACTAACATGAAGTTCAGTTACTTCATAAGGGTCTTGTTCTGCCCTTTACCTTTATGCAAACCTCCCAAGGTCATCAGTGGGTGGTTGCTGTGAATCAAGGCTAGCATGTGACCCTAATTATGTAGCACCAGCCCATGGATCATAATTAAAAATGTAATTTGGCCCTCGCCACAGAATGGGCTTGACACCTCTGGAATAGAATAGTGACCTTACAGGCTCTTCAACTCCAATTCCTACTGCTTTAACGGGCAGATGCGTAAGCATGTCTCCCCTCAGTAATTACATGACCAACACGTTATAAATACAAAGTGTTCTCTTTCCCCCTTTTTATGAGAGGATTTATATATATAAAATACTCATTAGCCTTAGTGAGAGATATCCAGGTAAATCTGCATGTATATAGGGGAGAACAGACTCTTAATTACATGTTCCTGCACATTATTTGGTAACTGTATTTAGAAGTTACAGGGCAGTTAAAAGATTTAATTACCATGTAACATACAGTTTTTATTCCTCATATATAGGCAGAGGCAAAAATTAACAGATAATCATCCCGTAGGCATATGATATATGAAGGCTTATCTCACAGATTGGTTTTAATAGAGCTAGTGGTCTAGATATTGACTGCCTCAGGGGAAGAGAAAAGATGAGGTTGGGAGGTCGTGGGACCATTCCCCCATCTCTTCTATACACAACCCGAGTGGGTGCTGAAGGCTGCACCATCATAAAGATGTCGCAGCTTTCCCAGTCCCTTAGTGCTGTGGGCCACTCAGCACAAACAACAAGGCACCTTCCTTCCCTGGTCTGTGGTGAGTCTTGGCCCCACACCCTCTATCCACACCTGTGACTAAAGATCATCATTTGGCTTTGACTCTCTCACAAAGGCTTGATGCTGCTATCACTGTGCAAAATTCAGTGGGAGTGGAGAGTTGGGGAAGTGTAATCAGGAGCGAAGTTCTGAAACATCCTTCAGATAAGAGTGGCAGAGGCAACAACCAAACTAGCTTCTCAATGGAGCCTCATAAATTTATGAATGGGGTTGTATAGCAGAGTTGCCTGTGATAGCAGGTGACTGGATTCAATGTTCCAGGAGGCCTCCTCCAGTCCTATATCCCTAATAAATAACCATGTACAGAAAGATGTCTAATCTATGTGGTTAGAGATATTTCTTCAATACAACTCATCAGGATCCCTTTTAGCAATAAGAACTGTGTATAAATTCTGTACGTATCAATGGGAAATAGATATTGATAGAGTTTCCATACATGTAAAGAAAACTTGCATGAGGCAAACAAAAATAGAGAGACCTAAATTTTCAGCCTTTTCCTTTGCTATTATGTGCCCACCAGTGGATGTGCCAACAATTCATAGGCCTAATCCTGCAAAGAATTATGAATTCCCACTGACATTGGTGCTCACTGTGTGCAAATTGAGCATTTAAATACTTATCAATGTAATGTTTGCATGAAGATGAAGCTTTTTTCACAGGCATAACAGTTGCATAGACAACTTCGAAAACACAATGGATTGTAAGTCCAGAAGTGGGCATGCAAAATAGGAGGCTGGCCAAAAATATAACCCTCTAAAGTGCTACTGGCATTGGGTGATGTTAAATACAAGATGAGAAGTTACTAAGTATAATTATTGTAAAACAGCCAGAATTTTATGAAACAATTGATAATTATATTGTTTGAAAGTTTTCTGAAATTAGAACATTTAATTAAAATATTTTTGTGTATATAAGAATATATATTTATTGAGTATAAGTAAACATCTAAAAACCAATGTGTATATTCAGAAAAAATTATTTCACATGATTATTTTGATCTAATTTCACAGAAAATGGTTAATCTACTTTCCTTAAATTCTTTAAATATAATTATAGGTCATATTTAAAAAAATGGTCTTGTGTGTAATTGGAATATGGGTTGGATTGATTTCAGATGTAGGACATCCATGAGATGCACACGAGTGAAATTATAATCTAGACCTAACTGCTTCTAGGATGTAAAAAAGAGTTTAAAACCTCTAACGGGTTCTATTATTCCAGCAAGGCACGCTGATGAGAATGCGCCAGACCTAAACATAGACGTGTGCTATGGTATCACAATTGATATGAGAGAATTCCGATTGCTGCTGAGTCCCTACAACTCCTATTGAAGCCAATGGTCCAAATTTGGGGAGCTGTTGAGAGGATTCATTTTAATGAAAGTTGCTGGTGCCCAGCACCTCTCAGGATCTGGCCTTTCAACAATCTATGAAAGGTGTAAGTTCTTAATTGTAATTTCTTTCAGTGAGATCCATGTTTATCAGTCACAGGCATCTTGGTAAGTATACAGGATATGGGCTATTTTGATTCTATAGCAGCTGGGAATGCCAATGGTGCAGTTAAAATAGAGAGAGCTGAGAAATGCTGTCTTCTTAAACGATGTAAGAGAGGCGGAAAGCCTTCCAATGGGATCTCTACCGTTAGCTGCGAATACTCTATTAAAAACACCAATGCTAAATTTATCTCATTCAGTTCTGAAATTCAGAAAGGCTTCCACTGTGCTTTTTATGGAGCCAGCTAACTAAGTAGTATTAGTTTATAGTGGCCTTATGTGAACTCCAACCAATGATTCACAGTAAACTAGACTCTTTCCCCTCATGACACTGTTCCAGAAAAAAGTATGTCTTTCAAACTGCAGTCTGAAAAATAAGTGTACAAGCTGGTCTGAGGTTTATCGCTATATTAAGACATTCAGTTGGTTTGGCTGATGATAGAACCAGAAGACAGAAGTACATAGGGAACCTGCAAGGAAACAGAAATTGTGTTGCCCCTCATGGAAATGAGCTTAAATAACAAATAAACCCTAGATGCTTCCCCTCTGTCCCTCAAAACAAAACAAAAACAAAAAACAAGAACTTACTTATCAGATAGACTTTTTTCAAAGATGCAGTTGAAGTTCAGATATTGCTAATGATTCAGCAGTATTTTATGATGGAAGTCTGTTCAGAGCTTGAACTAGAACTATTTCATAGTGAATCAGTATTATGTCTACTTTCCAATACTCATGTAGGATACATAATTTTATAGTAGTGACAACATACCTTTAAGCCATCTCAAGAATATTTTGCAGTGCTCAGAAATGCAATGCATCAAGTGGAAATGGGAGTTTCCGTAAAGAAAAAAAAAAAGACTTATTTTTTGCACTATACCAGAACACATGAGAGATGTTATTACTTTTCCTGGTTTTGTGTACACACACACACTCACACACACACACACACACACACACAATTATATATATATATAAAATTATATATATAAAAAATATTATTGCACACAAAGTTTGGATTAGGTTATGAATCTCCTATATTGTATGGTCAAGAAATACAGACTCCGCTATGTTTACAAATTAGGAAGCTAAATAACATACACTATGTAGGAGTGGTCTGTGTACCTGTATAAGTTTAAAAACTGATTTCACAAACACTCATGAGATATTGGTAACACCTAGTTCTCACCTAATACTGTGTAGATGCAAATAGGCATTCATAATTTAAATGAATCCTGTTTCTGCACCCCACAAACATGAGCTGGATACAAAAGGAAAAGGGAACACTCTCTCCAGATACAGTGAGGATCAAGCAGAATCTCATTAAGGACCACTTCAAAGATCAGTTCTTCATTTCCATACAAACAAGTTTAAATTATCTTGTGTGAATCTGCTGTTAGCAGTTGCACTGTTCCATTATGCATGATTCCTGACTGCTTGTATCATGAATATCTGCACGGTGCTCCATTAGCAATTTTCGGTGTTATGCTAAAGCTTGCAAGTGGTCATGTTATTAGGTTAAAGTACTATATTATGCATATGTATTCCACCTTCCCACATTTGTTATTACTTCTGATGTAGGCCCATATTTTCAGAATTTCACATGGATTTGCACATCTACTTTGCTTGGTCAATTTCTGTGATTGCCGGTGCAAACACAGTGGATACGCGAACACAGATGATAGCTAAGTGGCCATTTGCTCATACATTCACTGGAGCATAATTGTGCTAAATACATGTACAGATTAGGAATTAGTCATGTATGCACTACTGATCAATTAGAGAGTGTCTATAAAGTTATCCCTTTTATATAATTAAAAGATCACTATGGCACAATTTATTAGTTTTATTACATAGAATTTTTTTCTATACAATGATAATTCTTTCCCCAATTTTCTCATTTCCTCTATATACTATATCATCCTCTGTATTTTCTCATTTCAGTCCTATGTATATATATCTTATCAATAACTTTTAAGAACTAAATTGTGCTCTCAATTACTCAAATAGTCCTTGCTTCAGTGTTATTCACATTAGTAAAGTGAGATGGATTTGTCCCTAGCTGAATAAAGGGATGTAGTTGATGTAGTTGATGAGAAATATATAACATACATTATATTTATAATAGTAAATGATAATACTCATATACTGATTACTTTGCAAAGCTCTGGACCATGGCTGAATGGGTATGTGATGCGGAGAGTTTGAATAGGTACCACATAAACCTAAGCTGCCTGGATTCAGCTTTGTCTTACAGAAAAGTTATTTTTTATCAAGAAGAGACTATCAAAAACATGCTCTTTTTACAGAAAACTTCCATTCTTATGAATAAAAACAATGAGGAGTCCTTGTGGCACCTTAGAAACTAACAAATTTATTTGGGCATAAGCTTTCATGGGCTAAAACCCACAAAATGTATTTATGAATACATATGAATACATATAAATGTATTTCCTTTCCCTTGTCAGGGAAAGGGCATGCCAAAGTAACTGGGATAGTTGCACATGAGGTACCCCCTGCAAACAGGCTGTATGTTTCCAGGCGATTATCCCTGTGGGACCGAACTTGAAGGCAGAATGTGATTCTGAAAGTCCCATTGTCTTTGCAGTTGTGGTGCAACACACTGGGAATCTCATCAAGAAATTCTGATTCATGATATCAAATGACAAAAGAAACTTCTTGTAACTGATAGTAACTTGTTACTGTTGTACGAAGGCCATATGTACACATAGGTCTGAGTACCTCTTCTTGTCTCTGCTTAATACCACTCCTTGTGGACTTAAAAGATGTGGGGTGGCATAAACCATAATAAGGATAATCCCCATGTCTGAACAGACATTCCAAATGGCATATTATAGAGATTCAATTGACTAGAATCTTAAGCCAGTCCCAGATCCACATTTTGAAAATACCCAGAGGCCAAATCAAATCCCTGAAACCAACCCTTTACCTCTCCTCTGCCGATCTTTTTCAGCTGTTCAAACTCCAGATCCAAAATTTGAGGCTAGATCAGATCTGTGATAACAGACTGTCAGCTCTGATATTTTACTCTCATAAATTTCAGACTGATGTACATTCTTTTTAAGATAGTTCATCCATTGGAGTGTATTGTGTGCTTCTAATTTGTCACTTTCCCTGATACATCCCTGGTGACCGCAAATGACACCTGGCTTCTTATCGTGGGGACCCACAGCAACAGTGAAAGCAACAATGAAGCATTAAGCCCCCAATCCTGCAAGTAGGGTGACCAGACAGCAAATGTGAAAAATCAGGATGGGGGTGGGGGGTCATAGGAGCCTATATAAGAAAAAGACCCAAAAATCTGGACAGTCCCTATAAAATCGGGACATCTGGTCACCCTACCTGCAAAGTGTGAATGCTTTCAATTCCCATTTATGACTGTGGGAATACAGGATACTCAGCACTTCACACAGGGGTTTACAACGTGCACATAATTTGAGCAGATCCCTAAAGCCATTGCCAGTTTTTGCTACTATCCAACGAGTATATTCAGAATCAAAAGTGCTTGATCTATTAATGATCAATTATTATTATTATTAATTATTATCATAATTATTATTTATATTAGCATGTCACCTAGAAGCCATAGTCATGGACCAGGACTCCACTGTGCTAGGCACTGTACAAACACAGAACAAAGAGATTTCACTCTAAGTATAAAATAAGATAGACGGGAGAGTACAAGAAAACAACGAGAAGTTACTGATCAGCATGATAGGCAGTGGTCTCAGCACACCAGCTACAAACCATTGACAAGCCGATCTATCTAATTTCATATCTTTCTTTTCACTTGCTACTTCTTGGCTGAATCTTTGAGATATACAATAATTTTTCCCATCATTGCTAGGTTACCACTGCCAGCCAGGTTTTCAGATACCCTTTTTAAATTATAGTAAAGTAATGAAATACATCCAAATTAGGAATTATTTCCATTTCAGGAGGAACAGAGGAGCTGGAGAAGAAAATTAAGAACCCACAATATTTGTGGAATAGAATGGAAATAAAACAGGTTCAGATTGTTTGCATGCCTTTATATATTTTTCTTTCAAATATTTCTAGAATCCTATTATCTGAAAAGAATAAAAAAATGTGCATCAAATTTTCATGACTGCATTAAGAGTTATCACAAGCATACACACAATTAGCATAACTGTGTGTGCTGATCCAATTAATTAGCTGTTTCCCTTCACAATTACTGCAGTTGTGCATACGGTCACAGTAGCTGCATGGATAAATCCATCTGAATACTCAGTTGTACATGCACAGCTATGAAAATCTGGGTTCAAATTTCCTAGCAAAATTTAAAAGGGCAACAATGGGGAACATAGGGAATAAAAGAGGCGCTTCTTACACTTTGTCTTCCAATTTTTACATATCTGTAGAGTAATACATACCTTTTGTGAAATACTAATGTGCAGGAACTGAAATACTAAAGTAAAAACCTCCTGAATGTATGTTTTCAGGCATTTGGATTCCTTTCTTTCTTCTCTCACATCCCTTTTAATGGTAACTAGGAATAAAAGAATACACAATCTTCCCAGGGCCCTAAATGCCATGATTTATAATAAGGGGTTCTTGACAACAGGGTTGCCTCAACTGGCCATCTACCAAAACCCCCTACCCCCCTAAACACCAAGGAGTTAAATTCTTCCCCTTCTGCTCCCCTACATAAAAGAAAACAGATGTGATTTTCTTTACAAAAGAGCATTTCATTTAGAGAGAAAAAGAAAAAGGAAAGGCAGAGTTAACATAGCCATTATTCTCCATCTCAGGGAAAGCAAATCCTATTTTGCCTGTCATTACAGTAGGTAGAAAAATCCTTTCATCCAGTCATTAGTTGTAAACATTCCGTCGCCTTGTGGGACCAGGCCTATGTTTCCCATCCTGCGCTAAAGCCATTTTCTAATACTAATGTTTTATACACACATCTCAGATACAATGCGAACTCCCCCAACCCCAAAGGCAACAGGGCATTCGTTTATACTAAATCAGAAGTGTCACCCTTGGCAACCTGCAGCACTGAAACATTTATTCAGCTTCACATTGCTGGCACTTAGAATTATTTCTTTCATGCCTGATAGCCAAATTACAATATGGCAGGTTTCCCCGGAGCCACCGGATCATTAGTGCCAGCTCACAACATACTTTCAACTGATATGGCATTTCATGTACAGCTGCCAATCAAAAAATGGGAAATGCAAATGATGGAGGGCCCATTGGTGTTCAATTACTGTACTGTGAGCTCCTTACAGCTTCACTTAATGACTGGCAGTCATTTTGCTGAGCGGAAGAAGAGCAGAGAACACAGAGAAGAATTCCCTCCGGGAAGCCAGTTGCAAGTGCAAGAAGTTTTTACATTTGATTTCCATATTTATTAATTTTCCCCCCTCTGTGTGTTTCTAAACACTAGGCCAAAAAAAATACTTAGCACAGCTTGTTATACAAATACCCAGCCTTGTCAGTTCAGTCGATTGCCAAGGCCACATCAGCAGAAGATGAAGGTTTTTTTTTCTGCTCAAAATACATTCTTCTTCTTAGAAAAGCTCAAGATGTTTCAGCCTCCATGTGAAAGACTTTAAACTGCTCCAAACTAGATTATTAATAATCCAGTTTAGTCATTTCAATTGTCCCTTCCACACCCAGGAAAAGATGATGCTGCCAGCCTGTGCATGGAATGATATTTTATGCCATTTGCAAGCGCTCGCTCGCTCTCTCTCACATGTCATATCTATATGGACCCAATCCTGCAAGTTGCAGAGTGTCTCCTACGAGGTGAGGAAAACAATGAATATTGGGGAACTCAGTAGTACCAACTAGAATCAGGCTTTCTTTCTAGCTGATATAAACACTTATTACTATGTATATTATAGTAGCCCTTTGAGGCACCAACCAAAATCAGGGACCCATTGTGGTTGTTGCTGTAAAAATACATAGGAAGAGACTGTCCCTGCCCTGAAAAACTTACAAAACATGGAAGAAGGGAAATATTATTATGCTGATTTACAGGTTCAGTGCAAAGAAGCTGAATCTCAGCAGTTTCAAATGGGTTTTGCTTTCTGTTTTACCTTCATTCGCACCGAGAACTTGAAGTGAAACTTAGAGTGCATGAACCCATGAGAATAAAAAACTAAAAACATTTGTGCAACCTCTTGCAAAATAAATCCCCTTTTTTGGGTCACTGATATACATCTCTTGAGGGATCTGGCATATCCGCACACACGCATTTGTAACAAACCCCACTATGGGACATCAGTGAGGTTTGAGCCTGAACTCTTCAGCATCAAAATGGACGTTTACTACTTGAACTAAAGAACACCTGCTATGTGAGAGTAGTAGTGGACTATTTTCCCGTCTGTCATATGGCCAGGTGCCCAAGGCAAGAAGTAAGAAGCTTAACTTATCCAAAGTTCATGGGTGTTTGAATCTAGTTTTCAGTTCAGGCTTATCTCAAATAGACACATGAACAAACAGATATATGGATACACATGGAAGGCAGAATACATGAGTGGTATACCTGGGAGTCATGGTGGCACAAGGAATAAACAATAGGACCAGAAGTCCAGAGTTCTATTTCTCACACTTCCATTGGCCTACTTCAGAGGTAGGCAACCTATGGCACACGTGCAGAAGGTGGCACGCGAGCTGATTTTCAGAGGCACTCAAACTGCCCGGGTCCTGGCCACCGGTCCGGGGGGCTCTGTATTTTAATTTAATTTTAAATGAAGCTTCTTAAACATTTTAAAAACCTTATTTACTTTACATACAACAATAGTTTAGTTATATATTATAGACTTATAGAAAAAGACCTTCTAAAAACGTTAAAATGTATTACTGGCACGCGAAACCTTAAATTAGAGTGAATAAATGAAGACTCAGCACACTACTTCTGCAAGGTTGCCGACCCCTGGCCTACTGTGTAATGTGGGGCAAGTTTAGCCCTAGGGATTTCCATTTCATTTGCTTCTAGATATCTGTCAGGCCAATGCAGCAGGGTAACTGCCATCCTTCACCTCACTCTACCCCATTTTGGGGGGTCTTGCTATCCCCGCGGTCCCCATGCTCAGGAGAGTGCATGCACTGCATTGAGCCTGACACTTGTGTGGGATACTCCTCTTGCCTTATCTCTTTGCACGTCCATATATGGAATGCTCAGAGTCTGGCCCTAAAGAAAGCTCATTACTCTCTTAGCACAAAGAGACTGTAAGGATTCAGAGTAAAGTCCCTCTTTACTGCCAGGGGTCAGTTCCACCTCTCTGAGATGTTACCATTGCTTCAAGGGCAGACTGCCAACTGTCTCCATTTCTTTCTTGCTCACAGGCCCCTCTGGAGCTCCCTGGGACATCACCCTTTTCCCTCTGTCACTACCTCTGTGTTCTCAGAACATTTCCAACAGGAGACAGGACCAAACAGAGCACCAGATCTGAACTCCTTTGAACCTTAGGGAAATTGGGGTGTGGTTCTTATTTTGAACTTAGCAGCTTTGCACACTCTTCATAAACTGGATCTGAACTGTAACATGGAGACATAGGATGCTCAGAATAAATCTGAACTTCCTGGCTTATGAATTCTATTTTTCTTCCATAGAAAGTGTTACTCAAGTGTCACTCACAGAACTGAGGAACAGACTGGGCTCTAGAGTAACATTATAAGGAACACAATTGTTTTCTCCCACAGTTACACTAGGAATATATTTTAGTCACAATTCATAAATCCTGATGTGATCAAGATGTGTTAGCAGCCACCCGATTGGATTCTTCCTAATGTAACTATGGGAAACCCATATTTCCTTATACACGTCAGCAGAACGGAACTCTAGATTTGTTAAAATGTTGTTTTAATAAAAGTAGTTAATATGCCTGCCTAGTAACTGCTCTTTCAACATTAATTACTGAGTCATATTAAAAATTCCAAAAAAAAACCAACAGGAAAAAAAGACCTAGATGAATCAGTGCCCATAAATGTTATTGTTGTGCTTTAGCTAACATACTTAAATAGAAATAAAAACGCAGCAGAAGCCAATCAGACCTGTTTTCCGCTATACTAAAATAATAAAATAAAATGTTCCTACTTTCTTCAGGAAGAACTGATCCACCATAGCACAGGGTATTGTAAGTGCAAGGTAAAAAGGGATCGTCAAGATGCTGAGCATTGGAGCGGACCTGAGCCTGTATGAACGAGAGCTTTCCTGCCTGGGTGCCAATCTACACCTGCCCAGTAGCAGGGGGTATATAGCTACATTTCTTATGTGTACTCTTAAACTTATGTCACACACCCATTCTTTGCCAGTGCCCCCACCTCTTTAAAACCATTTGCTCTTGAGAATAAAGGAATGGACACATAAGGGGCTCAGTACACAGGGTTACTATTCCTAACGTTTTGATTGGTTTGTGCCCATACATAGCCATTACTCAGACTTGTACTAGAGCCTACGAATCTCACACGTCCTGCAAAGCAACATGCAAGGACTTGCAGAATCAAAGCCTAAACTTTAGGGTGGAAGCTGGGAGGTGGTTGGGAAAGCATCAATACTGAATCATGAAACTGTATTCTAAGTTTCAGCTTCAGAAGGTCATTTCATGGTATCATAATCCTGATAGAGCCTTTAGAATCATGCCATTAATATGATGTTGTATTACAGACATATTCTGTTAAAATGCCTATCACAATCATATACTGTAAGTTGTGTACTGCCATAGAACATAGCAACATCACAGCATCACCTGCTGTTATCACTAATAGTTCAAGATTAGTAATACGACAGACCAAAGGTTTCTACAGCATCTTTCTTTCCACTTTCTTTCCATTTCATGCACTGATGTCATTATATCTGAATTTTTTACATTACTGCAATTTTTATTTCCTTACTATGATGCCACAAGTGGGGGGGAAGGGAATGTGGAGATTGACAGCGAAGGAGGGTTTATTTAATCAGAGACACTTTCATTAAGTATCAGATGAACCCTTGGAAAGGAAACGCCAAGTATATCCCAAAAGTAAGTCCACAATGGCTACATAATTATGTTGTTCTGAGTTTCCTTTTCCCTATGTTGAGAGCGCTTTTTAAAACAAAGACACCATTTGTCTGAATAGTTGCTTAATACCTCAATTAGACCTAATTACTTTTAGCAATGTAGGGGTAACTTTGGAAATGATATCCTATGGTGCTGTCCACCCCTAATTGACATATCCTACAAGAGCTGATCACTTTGGCTTTGGCGAAGTAAACGTGTTTCCCTCAAGGAATGAGGAAGGAGACTCTGTTGCTTTTGGTTCATGTAAGATGCCAATCAATGCTAAAAGCTTTACAGAATGATTCCAGAAGCCAAACTTGGTCATACCTGAGTGGTAAGAAGGGTGCCTTACCGAATTTGTTTGTGTGTGATTTAACAACCTGACACTGCCAAAAACAGAGGGAAAAGAAGCCCGACAGTCTAATTACGGACAGAAATACAGTTATCTAGATACAGCTGAATGCCTGGCAATTCCTGTCAGTAACTACAGCCACACTTCGTTCTCCAGATCAAGACACACTTAGTTGGGAGGAGGAGGGGGCTTGAGGTTTAGCCTAACAATCAAATAACTACCTCCATGCCAAAATCAGAACATGATGGTGTAATGAATCCATGTGCTCCAGATAACAGATGCAATAATTAAATAAGCCACACACATGCACATGAGAACTGAGATTAGAACTGAGACCTAGTCCTTTTAGTCAAAAAGCAAAGGTTTCTGCTGCATGGGAAAGACGATCTCTCTCAGCAGATAGCTGAAATAGGTAGCTTATCCTATTAGTGGGGCATCCACTGATGGGTAAAATCCCACACTCACTCACACACACCCCAATCCCATATATTAAAATGTATCCCTGAACTAATCTAAATGAAGTACCCAATGCACAGTGTCTTAAAGCATATCAAATAATATGTTTTATTAACATTTAAATAGCAATTTGTGCATGATAGGTCTGAGATAGCCAATCGAATAAGCTATTTAAGCTTCCTTCTAGTGCTACCTGCCAACACCACCCAACATTTCCCCAAATTTCAATGTTATCTACTTAATTTCTGGCACAAAGATAGTGTCTATTACTAGCGCCGAGTAATGCTGCATTTTAACATGCTAACTCACTTCACAATATAGACTTTTCCACTGGCACAAGGTAAGTTATAGATGAAGTTCAAACAGTTAGGGCCTCAAAGCCTACTGGCAGTTTAGTCTCCCTTTTGACTTCTGTGGGACTCCTAGGCAAGGAGAAGCCTCGAGATTGGGACCTTAAAACATGCAAAGGTATCGCTCATTCTTCTTAAGTCCCATCATGAAAGCTACTGGCCATTGTTTGACCTTGAAGACAGTTCCGCAAGTTACATTTTGGGAGCCTGTGGTGGACCTCTGGGGTTAGCAATCTCTAATATCACCCATAATTTAATTGTTCTGCCTTTAGCCATATGTCTCCTTTCAATTATTGTGAAATAGATATAGTGGGTTTGTACGGGGAGATGTCAGCAAACCAGTAAAGTGCCTGAAACCACTATGGCTTATTGCTAAAAGCAGCCAAGTCAGCAGGCTTAGCTTAACCAAGGAAGAAGATGAGGGGGTTTGGGTGCCACAGAAAGGGCAGCTTGACCCTGCGTCCTTCCTGATAAGAATTGTGTTGAAGTTGCTGATACATGCATTTTAGAAAAACAGGATGTGCCCCAGGAATGTCTATTGGGGCCTCAAGGCTGCAAACTCTGGAAAAACCCACACCTGGTTAATCAATAATCAGAAGGAACCTCTTGCTTGACCACTGAAACTGCTTACTTAAGTTTTCTTCAAGGGACATGTCATTCTATTACTAATGTATAAATAAGAGGAAAAAGTTTGAGGTAGTTGGACTCTTCTGAACTCTCCTTCTGGATACATCTTGCCATCCCCAGTGGTAGACAGGCTGCCGCTGTGCCACTCGAGAGCCACACTCAGCTTTGGTAATTATCGAGGGTTGGGGGTGTTTTACTAACCTGTTGCGGACGTGTGTAAGTGCTTGAGACTAAGTAAAGTGTAGCTTTAAGTGAAAGCACTCTTGTGTTGTCCTGTCTGTGCCAGCCATCTATCGGTTGGATGGCTGTGTCTCCCCTGATTTATTGCCTGACACCACTTTGCATAGAGTAAAAGTTACCAAGAGCTTTGGGTTGAAAGAACCCCAGGTAACAGGTTCAGTACCAACCATGGACCAGATTTATCCACTGATTTCAGAGATGGTCTTGACTCCACCACATCCTTATGGAAGCCTGGCTAACTGGTTTGTTTTTCAGGGGGGAATGGCAGTGTTGCAGGATAGAAACAAAGAGCCAAGCAGATTAAAAAAGCCATTTTTAAAGCTATTCAAGATGTATTTGTATGCATCTGATGCAAATATACTGTCATTATCTAAAGAAGAGGAAAAAAGACAACTTAAATACTTAGAATACAATTTAGATGCTAAAAAGATTAGACTTACTTTACTGTTCTATGTTGTTCAAAGACAAAACCTATTACCTTTTTTAACCCTATTGCATACCTTCCGCCTTATCTAGTCATGTGCAAATCCTTTTAGAAGGAACAAACAGGCTACGTCAGAATATAGATAGCTTGAATCAAATCCTGCAGACTCCTTAGTCCTTATTCCAATGTGAGTTTTGAACAAATAAGGCCACAACAGGAAAAAAACTAACAACTAGTTAAAAAACCTGACAAAACCAAACCAAACCAGGAATAGTCAGTACTGGTTGTAACGTCACCATTTTCAACAGTTATTACAGTCATTTTCATTAGAATCGACTTATACCATTTTCTATCTTTATTTAAATGATTCTTGTGTGACTAGGACACCAAAATTTTAAGAGTGCTTTACATAGTGTTAAATAAATAAATAATGTGATTTTGCTTTTCTCTGTCAGGGTTTTGTTCTGGTTTATTTAACTCCGTTTTTTTACATTGATGTTTTTACTTTAGAAATACCAGGACTCCACTTCTCATTTTTCTTCTTCTTCCCTCCCCTCCCCCCCAAAAGCTATATTAGAATTGGAAAAAGTACAGAGAAGGGCAACAGAAATGATTAGGGGCATGGAACAGCTTCCTTATGAGGAGAGATTAAAAAGACTGTGACTAAGAAAAAAAAGACGACTAAGAGAGGCGATGAAAGAAGTGTATAAAATCATGAATGGTGTGGAGAAAGTGAATAGGGAAGTATTATGTACCCCTTCACATAACACAAGAACAAGGGGTCACCCAATGCACCAGGTTTAAAACAAACATAAGGAAGTAACTCTTCATGCAACGCACAGTCAACCTGTGCAACTCATTGCCGGGGATGTTCTGAAGGCCAAAAATATAACTGGTTTCAAAAACAATTAAGGCTGGTCTAATGGGAACTTAGGCCTGGTCTACACTGGGAGGGATGCCGATGTAAGATATGCAACTTCAGCTACGGGAATACCGTAGGTGAAGTCGACATATCTTATTCCGACTTACCGCCCGTCCTCACAGCGCGGGATCGACAGCCATGGCTCCCCCGTTGACTCCGCTACCACCGCTCGCTCCGGTGGAGTTCCAGAGTCAACGGAGAGCGTGTTTGGGGATCGATATATCGCATCTTAGCGAGGTCAATGGATGAATTCTTCTGTTTACCTAGCTACCACCTTTCGGGGAGGTGGATTAGCTATGCCAATCCACCTCCATTCAGGGGCCGGCTCTAGGCACCAGCAAAGCAAGCAGTTGCTTGGGGCGGCATATTTGCAGGGGCGCAAGAATCCAGCCTGGGAGCTGAGAACCAACAGGGAGCCTGGGGAGCTGTAGTTCCTTGGTTAGCTCCCTGCCTATAGAGCAGTGGTTCCCAAACTGGGGTTCGTGAACCCCTGGGGGTTCACGAAATGTTACAGGGGGTTCTCAGGAAAAAACTCCCTAATGGTGGACAGAGCTGTCCCCAGGGACCCCAGGCAGCACATGGCCAGCTGCCCAAAGCCCCTGAACGTCCAAGAGCTAAGAAGATCAAAGCAAGTATTTCTATCACACTGAGGAGATTTAAACATCAAGATTCCTTATAACAAATGGAAAGGGAGGTGGATATTTTTTGCTGTTTTTAAAATTAAATAGGCGGCTAGCATTGTCTTTAAAATTATTATGAAGAACAAGTTTAAGCTTTGTTGTAACGTGCGTTGTTTGCCTGGACTGCTCAAGACCTGAATGCTTGTGTAGGAGGAACTCTTTGAGTTGTCTTCTTAAATACCTTTATGCTGTTTCACATCTGATACTCCTTGATGAAACATAGGAGCCTTGTCTTATAACAGGCTTATTCAAAGTGATACAAGCTACGAAAGTGAGATCTTGGAAGAGTGTTGCCATTTTCATAATGTAATACAAATTCTGTAATGATAAATAATAATTAATAGTGTGTAATAAGCATGTCATAAAAACA